>NW_027100034.1:0-87968 GCF_031753505.1 Anomalospiza imberbis
TGAAGGGCCTCAGTATCAAGGAGCCAGAGAGAGAGGGTGCTGATCTCTGTCACAGAAGCACAAGGCACTCAGGCACAAGGCACCAAGCCCGGAGCAGGGCAGGGCACAAGGTATATAACCGGGGAAGGGTAGGAGGCGTTAAGGTATGAACAAACCAATGGGGTTAGGGGAGAAGGGAGGAGCTGGGATGGGGTGACACAGCCACAGCCAATGGGGAGTGGAGAGGGGAGGGGTTCTAGACAGAGGCCAATGGGTAAACAGAGGACACAGAGTTTTCCAGAACAGGGCAGTGAGCACTGTTTAAGTGACAAAGCCAGATTTGCATGAGAGAACGGGGAACCCTGGGAAAAAGCTTTGGTTTCTCACCCTGAACTAGAAGGGAGTTTCCTTCCAGGGCATTCCCACTCCAATGTCCGACCCATGGCCTCCCACAGTTTCTACAAAGTCCAGTCGTTATCTCTGATGTGCTTGGGCACGAGTGTGTGTTCTGTCATAGAACAGTTGTGTGTTGTAAAATTGAAGTATAATTCTCTTTGCTGTGGGCAGGTGTTTGGTTTGCATGCTGGCATTACCTAAGCAGGCTGGTTTCTCTCTTTCCAGATGCCAGTTTATGTCATGGGCATCACCAGCACTCAGACTCCGTTCTCCTTCGGCAGTGCTGTGCCAGGTTTAACATTCCACTGGTCTGTCACCAAGAGGGACACTCTGGATGTCAGGACAAGGCACAGTGAGGTAAAGTGTGTGTGTGTGTGGGTGTGTGTAGTGCATGTGTGTGCAGCTTGGGTAAAGGAAACGGTCACATCAGGGCAATGCAGGGAATATTGCTGCCTCCACTGCCTCAAAACCAGGATCAGTTGTCAGCATCTCGGTGCCAATGTCTGCGCTTTCGTGAGTCAAACTTTTATCCCTTTCTCCCGTCCAAGGCTGCTTTTCAGCTTCCTGCAAACTACAACTTTGCAGTGGATGTTTATGGCAGAGTAAAGGGAAGAACAGGCCTCAAAGTTGTAGTGAAGGTCCTTGATGCTGCAGCCAGCCAGTTCTACAACATGGCAAGAGAACTGTCTGATGAAATCCAGATTCAGGTAGGATGATTTTCTACACAGTTGTTCATGCTGAGCTATCTCCTTCAGAACTGGAGTGAAGTCTGTATTTGAAATCAGGAATTTGAAATGCAGGAGTAGCTCCAGCTTTGGCTCATCTTTGAGCCCTTACTCTTGTTTGTATAATATTCCTCACTGGGGCTCATGCAGTTCATGGGCTCATGGGGGCAGGGGTCTTGGGAATTTGAATTTTTCTGAGCATGTTTCTGCCAATGTAAAGGTCTTTTTTTTTTTTTTTTTCCCTTTAATTGATTGAGAAGAGATTTGGGGATTTTGCATTTAATGATGAATTTTTCCCCATGTTCACTTACTGCTTGTTCATGACTGTTTTCTCCCCTGAGAGGGAGAAGGGCTGCTGGGAATGTGTCTGTTCCAAGGTCCAGGTCTTATGTGAGTTGAAATGTCTGAGTTTTTCAGGTAACTAAGCAGTGCCAGCTCAGGCCCAAGCCCGGTCCTTTCTTATCCAGCAGGAGATTTGGCGTGTGCCAGCAACAGCAGTTTCGGCAGCTCGTGCTGGTACAGAGACGAGAGGATTTTGTTTTACAAAATAAAACAAGCAAACCCAAGCAGTGAGTAGTGAAATCACTGAGCCAATGCCCTGGGCTGTCCTCGCAGCCCGGGCTTGCCGTCCCTGAGCCCCCGGCCTGGAGGGCTCCGCGGCAAATCCCGTGTTCCTGGAAGTGCCCGTGTTGGACACTGTGGGATATGCTCAGGCAGAGACTTCCCTACGGAGATGCAAAGAACAGAGAACGCCCTTGCAAGTTCTTCCCTCAGGAGCTGGAAGTGACCCCAGCCATGAGGCGCTGGCTCGGCACAGCCGCTGCTCGGGAGGCTCGGGGCGGACGTGGAGCTCTTCCCTCAGAGCTGCGCTGCTTCGCCTCAGCTCGCTGAACAATCACCGCTGCAGTTCCTTGTGGGAACCCCTGGGCAGGTGCTGTCGGGGTGACCGCCTTCCCGAGAGCGACCCGCTCCTGGTCGGACAACCAGCTCCCCCAGCCCACCTTACACCCAGGCGCCAGATGTAGGAAAGGCGTGCTCGACCAGTGAATGAAGGAGGGCTTTTGACTTGAGGAATCCAACTGGGTTTTAATGTAGGAATGGCAGAGGGTCCGGGAAAGGCGGGATACAAGAGAGGTGGAGGGTAGGACAGGCAGGAAGGTCCACAACCGCAGTTGAAGGGCCTCAGTATCAAGGAGCCAGAGAGAGAGGGTGCTGATCTCTGTCACAGAAGCACAAGGCACTCAGGCACAAGGCACCAAGCCCGGAGCAGGGCAGGGCACAAGGTATATAACCGGGGAAGGGTAGGAGGCGTTAAGGTATGAACAAACCAATGGGGTTAGGGGAGAAGGGAGGAGCTGGGATGGGGTGACACAGCCACAGCCAATGGGGAGTGGAGAGGGGAGGGGTTCTAGACAGAGGCCAATGGGTAAACAGAGGATACAGAGTTTTCCAGAACAGGGCAGTGAGCACTGTTTAAGTGACAAAGCCAGATTTGCATGAGAGAACGGGGAACCCTGGGAAAAAGCTTTGGTTTCTCACCCTGAACTAGAAGGGGAGTTTCCTTCCAGGGCATTCCCACTCCAATGTCCGACCCATGGCCTCCCACAGTTTCTACAAAGTCCAGTCGTTATCTCTGATGTGCTTGGGCACGAGTGTGTGTTCTGTCCTAGAACAGTTGTGTGTTGTAAAATTGAAGTATAATTCTCTTTGCTGTGGGCAGGTGTTTGGTTTGCATGCTGGCATTACCTAAGCAGGCTGGTTTCTCTCTTTCCAGATGCCAGTTTATGTCATGGGCATCACCAGCACTCAGACTCCGTTCTCCTTCGGCAGTGCTGTGCCAGGTTTAACATTCCACTGGTCTGTCACCAAGAGGGACACTCTGGATGTCAGGACAAGGCACAGTGAGGTAAAGTGTGTGTGTGTGTGTGTGTAGTGCATGTGTGTGCAGCTTGGGTAAAGGAAACGGTCACATCAGGGCAATGCAGGGAATATTGCTGCCTCCACTGCCTCAAAACCCAGGATCAGTTGTCAGCACCTCGGTGCCAATGTCTGCGCTTTCCGTGAGTCAAACTTTTATCCCTTTCTCCCGTCCAAGGCTGCTTTTCAGCTTCCTGCAAACTACAACTTTGCAGTGGATGTTTATGGCAGAGTAAAGGGAAGAACAGGCCTCAAAGTTGTAGTGAAGGTCCTTGATGCTGCAGCCAGCCAGTTCTACAACATGGCAAGAGAACTGTCTGATGAAATCCAGATTCAGGTAGGATGATTTTCTACACAGTTGTTCATGCTGAGCTATCTCCTTCAGAACTGGAGTGAAGTCTGTATTTGAAATCAGGAATTTGAAATGCAGGAGTAGCTCCAGCTTTGGTTCATGCAGTTCATGGGCTCATGGGGGCAGGGGTCTTGGGAATTTGAATTTTTCTGAGCATGTTTCTGCCAATGTAAAGGTCTTTTTTTTTTTCCCCTTAATTGATTGAGAAGAGATTTGGGGATTTTGCATTTAATGATGAATTTTCCCCATGTTCACTTACTGCTTGTTCATGACTGTTTTCTCCCCTGAGAGGGAGAAGGGCTGCTGGGAATGTGTCTGTTCCAAGGTCCAGGTCTTATGTGAGTTGAAATGTCTGAGTTTTTCAGGTAACTAAGCAGTGCCAGCTCAGGCCCAAGCCCGGTCCTTTCTTATCCAGCAGGAGATTTGGCGTGTGCCAGCAACAGCAGTTTCGGCAGCTCGTGCTGGTACAGAGACGAGAGGATTTTGTTTTACAAAATAAAACAAGCAAACCCAAGCAGTGAGTAGTGAAATCACTGAGCCAATGCCCTGGGCTGTCCTCGCAGCCCGGGCTTGCCGTCCCTGAGCTCCCGGCCTGGAGGGCTCCGCGGCAAATCCCGTGTTCCTGGAAGTGCCTGTGTTGGACACTGTGGGATATGCTCAGGCAGAGACTTCCCCTACGGAGATGCAAAGAACAGAGAACGCCCTTGCAAGTTCTTCCCTCAGGAGCTGGAAGTGACCCCAGCCATGAGGCGCTGGCTCGGCACAGCCGCTGCTCGGGAGGCTCGGGGCGGACGTGGAGCCCTTCCCTCAGAGCTGCGCTGCTTCGCCTCAGCTCGCTGAACAATCACCGCTGCAGTTCCTTGTGGGAACCCCTGGGCAGGTGCTGTCGGGGTGACCGCCTTCCCGAGAGCGACCCGCTCCTGGTCGGACAACCAGCTCCCCCAGCCCACCTTACACCCAGGCCCAGATGTAGGAAAGGCGAGCTCGACCAGTGAATGAAGGAGGGCTTTTGACTTGAGGAATCCAACTGGGTTTTAATGTAGGAATGGCAGAGGGTCCGGGAAAGGCGGGATACAAGAGAGGTGGAGGGTAGGACAGGCAGGAAGGTCCACAACCGCAGTTGAAGGGCCTCAGTATCAAGGAGCCAGAGAGAGAGGGTGCTGATCTCTGTCACAGAAGCACAAGGCACTCAGGCACAAGGCACCAAGCCCGGAGCAGGGCAGGGCACAAGGTATATAACCGGGGAAGGGTAGGAGGCGTTAAGGTATGAACAAACCAATGGGGTTAGGGGAGAAGGGAGGAGCTGGGATGGGGTGACACAGCCACAGCCAATGGGGAGTGGAGAGGGGAGGGGTTCTAGACAGAGGCCAATGGGTAAACAGAGGACACAGAGTTTTCCAGAACAGGGCAGTGAGCACTGTTTAAGTGACAAAGCCAGATTTGCATGAGAGAACGGGGAACCCTGGGAAAAAGCTTTGGTTTCTCACCCTGAACTAGAAGGGAGTTTCCTTCCAGGGCATTCCCACTCCAATGTCCGACCCATGGCCTCCCACAGTTTCTACAAAGTCCAGTCGTTATCTCTGATGTGCTTGGGCACGAGTGTGTGTTCTGTCCTAGAACAGTTGTGTGTTGTAAAATTGAAGTATAATTCTCTTTGCTGTGGGCAGGTGTTTGGTTTGCATGCTGGCATTACCTAAGCAGGCTGGTTTCTCTCTTTCCAGATGCCAGTTTATGTCATGGGCATCACCAGCACTCAGACTCCGTTCTCCTTCGGCAGTGCTGTGCCAGGTTTAACATTCCACTGGTCTGTCACCAAGAGGGACACTCTGGATGTCAGGACAAGGCACAGTGAGGTAAAGTGTGTGTGTGTGTGGGTGTGTGTAGTGCATGTGTGTGCAGCTTGGGTAAAGGAAACGGTCACATCAGGGCAATGCAGGGAATATTGCTGCCTCCACTGCCTCAAAACCCAGGATCAGTTGTCAGCATCTCGGTGCCAATGTCTGCGCTTTCCGTGAGTCAAACTTTTATCCCTTTCTCCCGTCCAAGGCTGCTTTTCAGCTTCCTGCAAACTACAACTTTGCAGTGGATGTTTATGGCAGAGTAAAGGGAAGAACAGGCCTCAAAGTTGTAGTGAAGGTCCTTGATGCTGCAGCCAGCCAGTTCTACAACATGGCAAGAGAACTGTCTGATGAAATCCAGATTCAGGTAGGATGATTTTCTACACAGTTGTTCATGCTGAGCTATCTCCTTCAGAACTGGAGTGAAGTCTGTATTTGAAATCAGGAATTTGAAATGCAGGAGTAGCTCCAGCTTTGGCTCATCTTTGAGCCCTTACTCTTGTTTGTATAATATTCCTCACTGGGGCTCATGCAGTTCATGGGCTCATGGGGGCAGGGGTCTTGGGAATTTGAATTTTTCTGAGCATGTTTCTGCCAATGTAAAGGTCTTTTTTTTTTTTTTTTTCCCTTTAATTGATTGAGAAGAGATTTGGGGATTTTGCATTTAATGATGAATTTTCCCCATGTTCACTTACTGCTTGTTCATGACTGTTTTCTCCCCTGAGAGGGAGAAGGGCTGCTGGGAATGTGTCTGTTCCAAGGTCCAGGTCTTATGTGAGTTGAAATGTCTGAGTTTTTCAGGTAACTAAGCAGTGCCAGCTCAGGCCCAAGCCCGGTCCTTTCTTATCCAGCAGGAGATTTGGCGTGTGCCAGCAACAGCAGTTTCGGCAGCTCGTGCTGGTACAGAGACGAGAGGATTTTGTTTTACAAAATAAAACAAGCAAACCCAAGCAGTGAGTAGTGAAATCACTGAGCCAATGCCCTGGGCTGTCCTCGCAGCCCGGGCTTGCCGTCCCTGAGCCCCCGGCCTGGAGGGCTCCGCGGCAAATCCCGTGTTCCTGGAAGTGCCCGTGTTGGACACTGTGGGATATGCTCAGGCAGAGACTTCCCCTACGGAGATGCAAAGAACAGAGAACGCCCTTGCAAGTTCTTCCCTCAGGAGCTGGAAGTGACCCCAGCCATGAGGCGCTGGCTCGGCACAGCCGCTGCTCGGGAGGCTCGGGGCGGACGTGGAGCTCTTCCCTCAGAGCTGCGCTGCTTCGCCTCAGCTCGCTGAACAATCACCGCTGCAGTTCCTTGTGGGAACCCCTGGGCAGGTGCTGTCGGGGTGACCGCCTTCCCGAGAGCGACCCGCTCCTGGTCGGACAACCAGCTCCCCCAGCCCACCTTACACCCAGGCCCAGATGTAGGAAAGGCGTGCTCGACCAGTGAATGAAGGAGGGCTTTTGACTTGAGGAATCCAACTGGGTTTTAATGTAGGAATGGCAGAGGGTCCGGGAAAGGCGGGATACAAGAGAGGTGGAGGGTAGGACAGGCAGGAAGGTCCACAACCGCAGTTGAAGGGCCTCAGTATCAAGGAGCCAGAGAGAGAGGGTGCTGATCTCTGTCACAGAAGCACAAGGCACTCAGGCACAAGGCACCAAGCCCGGAGCAGGGCAGGGCACAAGGTATATAACCGGGGAAGGGTAGGAGGCGTTAAGGTATGAACAAACCAATGGGGTTAGGGGAGAAGGGAGGAGCTGGGATGGGGTGACACAGCCACAGCCAATGGGGAGTGGAGAGGGGAGGGGTTCTAGACAGAGGCCAATGGGTAAACAGAGGACACAGAGTTTTCCAGAACAGGGCAGTGAGCACTGTTTAAGTGACAAAGCCAGATTTGCATGAGAGAACGGGGAACCCTGGGAAAAAGCTTTGGTTTCTCACCCTGAACTAGAAGGGAGTTTCCTTCCAGGGCATTCCCACTCCAATGTCCGACCCATGGCCTCCCACAGTTTCTAACAAAGTCCAGTCGTTATCTCTGATGTGCTTGGGCACGAGTGTGTGTTCTGTCCTAGAACAGTTGTGTGTTGTAAAATTGAAGTATAATTCTCTTTGCTGTGGGCAGGTGTTTGGTTTGCATGCTGGCATTACCTAAGCAGGCTGGTTTCTCTCTTTCCAGATGCCAGTTTATGTCATGGGCATCACCAGCACTCAGACTCCGTTCTCCTTCGGCAGTGCTGTGCCAGGTTTAACATTCCACTGGTCTGTCACCAAGGGGGACACTCTGGATGTCAGGACAAGGCACAGTGAGGTAAAGTGTGTGTGTGTGTGTGTGTAGTGCATGTGTGTGCAGCTTGGGTAAAGGAAACGGTCACATCAGGGCAATGCAGGGAATATTGCTGCCTCCACTGCCTCAAAACCCAGGATCAGTTGTCAGCACCTCGGTGCCAATGTCTGCGCTTTCCGTGAGTCAAACTTTTATCCCTTTCTCCCGTCCAAGGCTGCTTTTCAGCTTCCTGCAAACTACAACTTTGCAGTGGATGTTTATGGCAGAGTGAAAGGAAGAACAGGCCTCAGAGTTGTAGTGAAGGTCCTTGATGCTGCAGCCAGCCAGTTCTACAACATGGCAAGAGAACTGTCTGATGAAATCCAGATTCAGGTAGGATGATTTTCTACACAGTTGTTCATGCTGAGCTGTCTCCTTCAGAACTGGAGTGAAGTCTGTATTTGAAATCAGGAATTTGAAATGCAGGAGTAGCTCCAGCTTTGGCTCATCTTTGAGCCCTTACTCTTGTTTGTATAATATTCCTCACTGGGGCTCATGCAGTTCATGGGCTCATGGGGGCAGGGGTCTTGGGAATTTGAATTTTTCTGAGCATGTTTCTGCCAATGTAAAGGTCTTTTTTTTTTTTCCCCTTAATTGATTGAGAAGAGATTTGGGGATTTTGCATTTAATGATGAATTTTCCCCATGTTCACTTACTGCTTGTTCATGACTGTTTTCTCCCCTGAGAGGGAGAAGGGCTGCTGGGAATGTGTCTGTTCCAAGGTCCAGGTCTTATGTGAGTTGAAATGTCTGAGTTTTTCAGGTAACTAAGCAGTGCCAGCTCAGGCCCAAGCCCGGTCCTTTCTTATCCAGCAGGAGATTTGGCGTGTGCCAGCAACAGCAGTTTCGGCACCTCGTGCTGGTACAGAGACGAGAGGATTTTGTTTTACAAAATAAAACAAGCAAACCCAAGCAGTGAGTAGTGAAATCACTGAGCCAATGCCCTGGGCTGTCCTCGCAGCCCGGGCTTGCCGTCCCTGAGCCCCCGGCCTGGAGGGCTCCGCGGCAAATCCCGTGTTCACTGTTTAAGTGACAAAGCCAGATTTACATGAGAGAACGGGGAACCCTGGGAAAAAGCTTTGGTTTCTCACCCTGAACTAGAAGGGAGTTTCCTTCCAGGGCATTCCCACTCCAATGTCCGACCCATGGCCTCCCACAGTTTCTAACAAAGTCCAGTCGTTATCTCTGATGTGCTTGGGCACGAGTGTGTGTTCTGTCATAGAACAGTTGTGTGTTGTAAAATTGAAGTATAATTCTCTTTGCTGTGGGCAGGTGTTTGGTTTGCATGCTGGCATTACCTAAGCAGGCTGGTTTCTCTCTTTCCAGATGCCAGTTTATGTCATGGGCATCACCAGCACTCAGACTCCGTTCTCCTTCGGCAGTGCTGTGCCAGGTTTAACATTCCACTGGTCTGTCACCAAGAGGGACACTCTGGATGTCAGGACAAGGCACAGTGAGGTAAAGTGTGTGTGTGTGTGTGTGTAGTGCATGTGTGTGCAGCTTGGGTAAAGGAAACGGTCACATCAGGGCAATGCAGGGAATATTGCTGCCTCCACTGCCTCAAAACCCAGGATCAGTTGTCAGCACCTCGGTGCCAATGTCTGCGCTTTCCGTGAGTCAAACTTTTATCCCTTTCTCCCGTCCAAGGCTGCTTTTCAGCTTCCTGCAAACTACAACTTTGCAGTGGATGTTTATGGCAGAGTAAAGGGAAGAACAGGCCTCAAAGTTGTAGTGAAGGTCCTTGATGCTGCAGCCAGCCAGTTCTACAACATGGCAAGAGAACTGTCTGATGAAATCCAGATTCAGGTAGGATGATTTTCTACACAGTTGTTCATGCTGAGCTATCTCCTTCAGAACTGGAGTGAAGTCTGTATTTGAAATCAGGAATTTGAAATGCAGGAGTAGCTCCAGCTTTGGTTCATGCAGTTCATGGGCTCATGGGGGCAGGGGTCTTGGGAATTTGAATTTTTCTGAGCATGTTTCTGCCAATGTAAAGGTCTTTTTTTTTTCCCCTTAATTGATTGAGAAGAGATTTGGGGATTTTGCATTTAATGATGAATTTTCCCCATGTTCACTTACTGCTTGTTCATGACTGTTTTCTCCCCTGAGAGGGAGAAGGGCTGCTGGGAATGTGTCTGTTCCAAGGTCCAGGTCTTATGTGAGTTGAAATGTCTGAGTTTTTCAGGTAACTAAGCAGTGCCAGCTCAGGCCCAAGCCCGGTCCTTTCTTATCCAGCAGGAGATTTGGCGTGTGCCAGCAACAGCAGTTTCGGCAGCTCGTGCTGGTACAGAGACGAGAGGATTTTGTTTTACAAAATAAAACAAGCAAACCCAAGCAGTGAGTAGTGAAATCACTGAGCCAATGCCCTGGGCTGTCCTCGCAGCCCGGGCTTGCCGTCCCTGAGCTCCCGGCCTGGAGGGCTCCGCGGCAAATCCCGTGTTCCTGGAAGTGCCTGTGTTGGACACTGTGGGATATGCTCAGGCAGAGACTTCCCCTACGGAGATGCAAAGAACAGAGAACGCCCTTGCAAGTTCTTCCCTCAGGAGCTGGAAGTGACCCCAGCCATGAGGCGCAGGCTCGGCACAGCCGCTGCTCGGGAGGCTCGGGGCGGACGTGGAGCTCTTCCCTCAGAGCTGCGCTGCTTCGCCTCAGCTCGCTGAACAATCACCGCTGCAGTTCCTTGTGGGAACCCCTGGGCAGGTGCTGTCGGGGTGACCGCCTTCCCGAGAGCGACCCGCTCCTGGTCGGACAACCAGCTCCCCCAGCCCACCTTACACCCAGGCCCAGATGTAGGAAAGGCGAGCTCGACCAGTGAATGAAGGAGGGCTTTTGACTTGAGGATTCCAACTGGGTTTTAATGTAGGAATGGCAGAGGGTCCGGGAAAGGCGGGATACAAGAGAGGTGGAGGGTAGGACAGGCAGGAAGGTCCACAACCGCAGTTGAAGGGCCTCAGTATCAAGGAGCCAGAGAGAGAGGGTGCTGATCTCTGTCACAGAAGCACAAGGCACTCAGGCACAAGGCACCAAGCCCGGAGCAGGGCAGGGCACAAGGTATATAACTGGGGAAGGGTAGGAGGCGTTAAGGTATGAACAAACCAATGGGGTTAGGGGAGAAGGGAGGAGCTGGGATGGGGTGACACAGCCACAGCCAATGGGGAGTGGAGAGGGGAGGGGTTCTAGACAGAGGCCAATGGGTAAACAGAGGACACAGAGTTTTCCAGAACAGGGCAGTGAGCACTGTTTAAGTGACAAAGCCAGATTTGCATGAGAGAACGGGGAACCCTGGGAAAAAGCTTTGGTTTCTCACCCTGAACTAGAAGGGAGTTTCCTTCCAGGGCATTGCCACTCCAATGTCCAACCCATGGCCTCCCACAGTTTCTAACAAAGTCCAGTTGTTATCTCTGATGTGCTTGGCCACAAGTGTGTGTTCTGTCCTAGAACAGTTGTGTGTTGTAAAATTGAAGTATAATTCTCTTTGCTGTGGGCAGGTGTTTGGTTTGCATGCTGGCATTACCTAAGCAGGCTGGTTTCTCTCTTTCCAGATGCCAGTTTATGTCATGGGCATCACCAGCACTCAGACTCCGTTCTCCTTCGGCAGTGCTGTGCCAGGTTTAACATTCCACTGGTCTGTCACCAAGAGGGACACTCTGGATGTCAGGACAAGGCACAGTGAGGTAAAGTGTGTGTGTGTGTGTGTAGTGCATGTGTGTGCAGCTTGGGTAAAGGAAACGGTCACATCAGGGCAATGCAGGGAATATTGCTGCCTCCACTGCCTCAAAACCCAGGATCAGTTGTCAGCACCTCGGTGCCAATGTCTGCGCTTTCCGTGAGTCAAACTTTTATCCCTTTCTCCCGTCCAAGGCTGCTTTTCAGCTTCCTGCAAACTACAACTTTGCAGTGGATGTTTATGGCAGAGTAAAGGGAAGAACAGGCCTCAAAGTTGTAGTGAAGGTCCTTGATGCTGCAGCCAGCCAGTTCTACAACATGGCAAGAGAACTGTCTGATGAAATCCAGATTCAGGTAGGATGATTTTCTACACAGTTGTTCATGCTGAGCTATCTCCTTCAGAACTGGAGTGAAGTCTGTATTTGAAATCAGGAATTTGAAATGCAGGAGTAGCTCCAGCTTTGGCTCATCTTTGAGCCCTTACTCTTGTTTGTATAATATTCCTCACTGGGGCTCATGCAGTTCATGGGCTCATGGGGGCAGGGGTCTTGGGAATTTGAATTTTTCTGAGCATGTTTCTGCCAATGTAAAGGTCTTTTTTTTTTTTTTTTCCCTTTAATTGATTGAGAAGAGATTTGGGGATTTTGCATTTAATGATGAATTTTCCCCATGTTCACTTACTGCTTGTTCATGACTGTTTTCTCCCCTGAGAGGGAGAAGGGCTGCTGGGAATGTGTCTGTTCCAAGGTCCAGGTCTTATGTGAGTTGAAATGTCTGAGTTTTTCAGGTAACTAAGCAGTGCCAGCTCAGGCCCAAGCCCGGTCCTTTCTTATCCAGCAGGAGATTTGGCGTGTGCCAGCAACAGCAGTTTCGGCAGCTCGTGCTGGTACAGAGACGAGAGGATTTTGTTTTACAAAATAAAACAAGCAAACCCAAGCAGTGAGTAGTGAAATCACTGAGCCAATGCCCTGGGCTGTCCTCGCAGCCCGGGCTTGCCGTCCCTGAGCCCCCGGCCTGGAGGGCTCCGCGGCAAATCCCGTGTTCCTGGAAGTGCCCGTGTTGGACACTGTGGGATATGCTCAGGCAGAGACTTCCCCTACGGAGATGCAAAGAACAGAGAACGCCCTTGCAAGTTCTTCCCTCAGGAGCTGGAAGTGACCCCAGCCATGAGGCGCTGGCTCGGCACAGCCGCTGCTCGGGAGGCTCGGGGCGGACGTGGAGCTCTTCCCTCAGAGCTGCGCTGCTTCGCCTCAGCTCGCTGAACAATCACCGCTGCAGTTCCTTGTGGGAACCCCTGGGCAGGTGCTGTCGGGGTGACCGCCTTCCCGAGAGCGACCCGCTCCTGGTTGGACAACCAGCTCCCCCAGCCCACCTTACACCCAGGCCCAGATGTAGGAAAGGCGTGCTCGACCAGTGAATGAAGGAGGGCTTTTGACTTGAGGAATCCAACTGGGTTTTAATGTAGGAATGGCAGAGGGTCCGGGAAAGGCGGGATACAAGAGAGGTGGAGGGTAGGACAGGCAGGAAGGTCCACAACCGCAGTTGAAGGGCCTCAGTATCAAGGAGCCAGAGAGAGAGGGTGCTGATCTCTGTCACAGAAGCACAAGGCACTCAGGCACAAGGCACCAAGCCCAGAGCAGGGCAGGGCACAAGGTATATAACCGGGGAAGGGTAGGAGGCGTTAAGGTATGAACAAACCAATGGGGTTAGGGGAGAAGGGAGGAGCTGGGATGGGGTGACACAGCCACAGCCAATGGGGAGTGGAGAGGGGAGGGGTTCTAGACAGAGGCCAATGGGTAAACAGAGGACACAGAGTTTTCCAGAACAGGGCAGTGAGCACTGTTTAAGTGACAAAGCCAGATTTGCATGAGAGAACGGGGAACCCTGGGAAAAAGCTTTGGTTTCTCACCCTGAACTAGAAGGGAGTTTCCTTCCAGGGCATTCCCACTCCAATGTCCGACCCATGGCCTCCCACAGTTTCTACAAAGTCCAGTCGTTATCTCTGATGTGCTTGGGCACGAGTGTGTGTTCTGTCCTAGAACAGTTGTGTGTTGTAAAATTGAAGTATAATTCTCTTTGCTGTGGGCAGGTGTTTGGTTTGCATGCTGGCATTACCTAAGCAGGCTGGTTTCTCTCTTTCCAGATGCCAGTTTATGTCATGGGCATCACCAGCACTCAGACTCCGTTCTCCTTCGGCAGTGCTGTGCCAGGTTTAACATTCCACTGGTCTGTCACCAAGAGGGACACTCTGGATGTCAGGACAAGGCACAGTGAGGTAAAGTGTGTGTGTGTGTGGGTGTGTGTAGTGCATGTGTGTGCAGCTTGGGTAAAGGAAACGGTCACATCAGGGCAATGCAGGGAATATTGCTGCCTCCACTGCCTCAAAACCCAGGATCAGTTGTCAGCACCTCGGTGCCAATGTCTGCGCTTTCCGTGAGTCAAACTTTTATCCCTTTCTCCCGTCCAAGGCTGCTTTTCAGCTTCCTGCAAACTACAACTTTGCAGTGGATGTTTATGGCAGAGTAAAGGGAAGAACAGGCCTCAAAGTTGTAGTGAAGGTCCTTGATGCTGCAGCCAGCCAGTTCTACAACATGGCAAGAGAACTGTCTGATGAAATCCAGATTCAGGTAGGATGATTTTCTACACAGTTGTTCATGCTGAGCTATCTCCTTCAGAACTGGAGTGAAGTCTGTATTTGAAATCAGGAATTTGAAATGCAGGAGTAGCTCCAGCTTTGGTTCATGCAGTTCATGGGCTCATGGGGGCAGGGGTCTTGGGAATTTGAATTTTTCTGAGCATGTTTCTGCCAATGTAAAGGTCTTTTTTTTTTCCCCTTAATTGATTGAGAAGAGATTTGGGGATTTTGCATTTAATGATGAATTTTCCCCATGTTCACTTACTGCTTGTTCATGACTGTTTTCTCCCCTGAGAGGGAGAAGGGCTGCTGGGAATGTGTCTGTTCCAAGGTCCAGGTCTTATGTGAGTTGAAATGTCTGAGTTTTTCAGGTAACTAAGCAGTGCCAGCTCAGGCCCAAGCCCGGTCCTTTCTTATCCAGCAGGAGATTTGGCGTGTGCCAGCAACAGCAGTTTCGGCAGCTCGTGCTGGTACAGAGACGAGAGGATTTTGTTTTACAAAATAAAACAAGCAAACCCAAGCAGTGAGTAGTGAAATCACTGAGCCAATGCCCTGGGCTGTCCTCGCAGCCCGGGCTTGCCGTCCCTGAGCTCCCGGCCTGGAGGGCTCCGCGGCAAATCCCGTGTTCCTGGAAGTGCCTGTGTTGGACACTGTGGGATATGCTCAGGCAGAGACTTCCCCTACGGAGATGCAAAGAACAGAGAACGCCCTTGCAAGTTCTTCCCTCAGGAGCTGGAAGTGACCCCAGCCATGAGGCGCAGGCTCGGCACAGCCGCTGCTCGGGAGGCTCGGGGCGGACGTGGAGCTCTTCCCTCAGAGCTGCGCTGCTTCGCCTCAGCTCGCTGAACAATCACCGCTGCAGTTCCTTGTGGGAACCCCTGGGCAGGTGCTGTCGGGGTGACCGCCTTCCCGAGAGCGACCCGCTCCTGGTCGGACAACCAGCTCCCCCAGCCCACCTTACACCCAGGCCCAGATGTAGGAAAGGCGAGCTCGACCAGTGAATGAAGGAGGGCTTTTGACTTGAGGATTCCAACTGGGTTTTAATGTAGGAATGGCAGAGGGTCCGGGAAAGGCGGGATACAAGAGAGGTGGAGGGTAGGACAGGCAGGAAGGTCCACAACCGCAGTTGAAGGGCCTCAGTATCAAGGAGCCAGAGAGAGAGAGTGCTGATCTCTGTCACAGAAGCACAAGGCACTCAGGCACAAGGCACCAAGCCCGGAGCAGGGCAGGGCACAAGGTATATAACTGGGGAAGGGTAGGAGGCGTTAAGGTATGAACAAACCAATGGGGTTAGGGGAGAAGGGAGGAGCTGGGATGGGGTGACACAGCCACAGCCAATGGGGAGTGGAGAGGGGAGGGGTTCTAGACAGAGGCCAATGGGTAAACAGAGGACACAGAGTTTTCCAGAACAGGGCAGTGAGCACTGTTTAAGTGACAAAGCCAGATTTGCATGAGAGAACGGGGAACCCTGGGAAAAAGCTTTGGTTTCTCACCCTGAACTAGAAGGGAGTTTCCTTCCAGGGCATTCCCACTCCAATGTCCGACCCATGGCCTCCCACAGTTTCTAACAAAGTCCAGTTGTTATCTCTGATGTGCTTGGCCACAAGTGTGTGTTCTGTCCTAGAACAGTTGTGTGTTGTAAAATTGAAGTATAATTCTCTTTGCTGTGGGCAGGTGTTTGGTTTGCATGCTGGCATTACCTAAGCAGGCTGGTTTCTCTCTTTCCAGATGCCAGTTTATGTCATGGGCATCACCAGCACTCAGACTCCGTTCTCCTTCGGCAGTGCTGTGCCAGGTTTAACATTCCACTGGTCTGTCACCAAGAGGGACACTCTGGATGTCAGGACAAGGCACAGTGAGGTAAAGTGTGTGTGTGTGTGTGTAGTGCATGTGTGTGCAGCTTGGGTAAAGGAAACGGTCACATCAGGGCAATGCAGGGAATATTGCTGCCTCCACTGCCTCAAAACCCAGGATCAGTTGTCAGCACCTCGGTGCCAATGTCTGCGCTTTCCGTGAGTCAAACTTTTATCCCTTTCTCCCGTCCAAGGCTGCTTTTCAGCTTCCTGCAAACTACAACTTTGCAGTGGATGTTTATGGCAGAGTAAAGGGAAGAACAGGCCTCAAAGTTGTAGTGAAGGTCCTTGATGCTGCAGCCAGCCAGTTCTACAACATGGCAAGAGAACTGTCTGATGAAATCCAGATTCAGGTAGGATGATTTTCTACACAGTTGTTCATGCTGAGCTATCTCCTTCAGAACTGGAGTGAAGTCTGTATTTGAAATCAGGAATTTGAAATGCAGGAGTAGCTCCAGCTTTGGCTCATCTTTGAGCCCTTACTCTTGTTTGTATAATATTCCTCACTGGGGCTCATGCAGTTCATGGGCTCATGGGGGCAGGGGTCTTGGGAATTTGAATTTTTCTGAGCATGTTTCTGCCAATGTAAAGGTCTTTTTTTTTTTTTTTTCCCTTTAATTGATTGAGAAGAGATTTGGGGATTTTGCATTTAATGATGAATTTTCCCCATGTTCACTTACTGCTTGTTCATGACTGTTTTCTCCCCTGAGAGGGAGAAGGGCTGCTGGGAATGTGTCTGTTCCAAGGTCCAGGTCTTATGTGAGTTGAAATGTCTGAGTTTTTCAGGTAACTAAGCAGTGCCAGCTCAGGCCCAAGCCCGGTCCTTTCTTATCCAGCAGGAGATTTGGCGTGTGCCAGCAACAGCAGTTTCGGCAGCTCGTGCTGGTACAGAGACGAGAGGATTTTGTTTTACAAAATAAAACAAGCAAACCCAAGCAGTGAGTAGTGAAATCACTGAGCCAATGCCCTGGGCTGTCCTCGCAGCCCGGGCTTGCCGTCCCTGAGCCCCCGGCCTGGAGGGCTCCGCGGCAAATCCCGTGTTCCTGGAAGTGCCCGTGTTGGACACTGTGGGATATGCTCAGGCAGAGACTTCCCCTACGGAGATGCAAAGAACAGAGAACGCCCTTGCAAGTTCTTCCCTCAGGAGCTGGAAGTGACCCCAGCCATGAGGCGCTGGCTCGGCACAGCCGCTGCTCGGGAGGCTCGGGGCGGACGTGGAGCTCTTCCCTCAGAGCTGCGCTGCTTCGCCTCAGCTCGCTGAACAATCACCGCTGCAGTTCCTTGTGGGAACCCCTGGGCAGGTGCTGTCGGGGTGACCGCCTTCCCGAGAGCGACCCGCTCCTGGTTGGACAACCAGCTCCCCCAGCCCACCTTACACCCAGGCCCAGATGTAGGAAAGGCGTGCTCGACCAGTGAATGAAGGAGGGCTTTTGACTTGAGGAATCCAACTGGGTTTTAATGTAGGAATGGCAGAGGGTCCGGGAAAGGCGGGATACAAGAGAGGTGGAGGGTAGGACAGGCAGGAAGGTCCACAACCGCAGTTGAAGGGCCTCAGTATCAAGGAGCCAGAGAGAGAGGGTGCTGATCTCTGTCACAGAAGCACAAGGCACTCAGGCACAAGGCACCAAGCCCAGAGCAGGGCAGGGCACAAGGTATATAACCGGGGAAGGGTAGGAGGCGTTAAGGTATGAACAAACCAATGGGGTTAGGGGAGAAGGGAGGAGCTGGGATGGGGTGACACAGCCACAGCCAATGGGGAGTGGAGAGGGGAGGGGTTCTAGACAGAGGCCAATGGGTAAACAGAGGACACAGAGTTTTCCAGAACAGGGCAGTGAGCACTGTTTAAGTGACAAAGCCAGATTTGCATGAGAGAACGGGGAACCCTGGGAAAAAGCTTTGGTTTCTCACCCTGAACTAGAAGGGAGTTTCCTTCCAGGGCATTCCCACTCCAATGTCCGACCCATGGCCTCCCACAGTTTCTACAAAGTCCAGTCGTTATCTCTGATGTGCTTGGGCACGAGTGTGTGTTCTGTCCTAGAACAGTTGTGTGTTGTAAAATTGAAGTATAATTCTCTTTGCTGTGGGCAGGTGTTTGGTTTGCATGCTGGCATTACCTAAGCAGGCTGGTTTCTCTCTTTCCAGATGCCAGTTTATGTCATGGGCATCACCAGCACTCAGACTCCGTTCTCCTTCGGCAGTGCTGTGCCAGGTTTAACATTCCACTGGTCTGTCACCAAGAGGGACACTCTGGATGTCAGGACAAGGCACAGTGAGGTAAAGTGTGTGTGTGTGTGGGTGTGTGTAGTGCATGTGTGTGCAGCTTGGGTAAAGGAAACGGTCACATCAGGGCAATGCAGGGAATATTGCTGCCTCCACTGCCTCAAAACCCAGGATCAGTTGTCAGCACCTCGGTGCCAATGTCTGCGCTTTCCGTGAGTCAAACTTTTATCCCTTTCTCCCGTCCAAGGCTGCTTTTCAGCTTCCTGCAAACTACAACTTTGCAGTGGATGTTTATGGCAGAGTAAAGGGAAGAACAGGCCTCAAAGTTGTAGTGAAGGTCCTTGATGCTGCAGCCAGCCAGTTCTACAACATGGCAAGAGAACTGTCTGATGAAATCCAGATTCAGGTAGGATGATTTTCTACACAGTTGTTCATGCTGAGCTATCTCCTTCAGAACTGGAGTGAAGTCTGTATTTGAAATCAGGAATTTGAAATGCAGGAGTAGCTCCAGCTTTGGCTCATCTTTGAGCCCTTACTCTTGTTTGTATAATATTCCTCACTGGGGCTCATGCAGTTCATGGGCTCATGGGGGCAGGGGTCTTGGGAATTTGAATTTTTCTGAGCATGTTTCTGCCAATGTAAAGGACTTTTTTTTTTTTTTTTTTTTCCTTAATTGATTGAGAAGAGATTTGGGGATTTTGCATTTAATGATGAATTTTCCCCACGTTCACTTACTGCTTGTTCATGACTGTTTTCTCCCCTGAGAGGGAGAAGGGCTGCTGGGAATGTGTCTGTTCCAAGGTCCAGGTCTTATGTGAGTTGAAATGTCTGAGTTTTTCAGGTAACTAAGCAGTGCCAGCTCAGGCCCAAGCCCGGTCCTTTCTTATCCAGCAGGAGATTTGGCGTGTGCCAGCAACAGCAGTTTCGGCAGCTCGTGCTGGTACAGAGACGAGAGGATTTTGTTTTACAAAATAAAACAAGCAAACCCAAGCAGTGAGTAGTGAAATCACTGAGCCAATGCCCTGGGCTGTCCTCGCAGCCCGGGCTTGCCGTCCCTGAGCCCCCGGCCTGGAGGGCTCCGCGGCAAATCCCGTGTTCCTGGAAGTGCCCGTGTTGGACACTGTGGGATATGCTCAGGCAGAGACTTCCCCTACGGAGATGCAAAGAACAGAGAACGCCCTTGCAAGTTCTTCCCTCAGGAGCTGGAAGTGACCCCAGCCATGAGGCGCTGGCTCGGCACAGCCGCTGCTCGGGAGGCTCGGGGCGGACGTGGAGCTCTTCCCTCAGAGCTGCGCTGCTTTGCCTCAGCTCGCTGAACAATCACCGCTGCAGTTCCTTGTGGGAACCCCTGGGCAGGTGCTGTCGGGGTGACCGCCTTCCCGAGAGCGACCCGCTCCTGGTCGGACAACCAGCTCCCCCAGCCCACCTTACACCCAGGCCCAGATGTAGGAAAGGCGAGCTCGACCAGTGAATGAAGGAGGGCTTTTGACTTGAGGATTCCAACTGGGTTTTAATGTAGGAATGGCAGAGGGTCCGGGAAAGGCGGGATACAAGAGAGGTGGAGGGTAGGACAGGCAGGAAGGTCCACAACCGCAGTTGAAGGGCCTCAGTATCAAGGAGCCAGAGAGAGAGAGTGCTGATCTCTGTCACAGAAGCACAAGGCACTCAGGCACAAGGCACCAAGCCCGGAGCAGGGCAGGGCACAAGGTATATAACCGGGGAAGGGTAGGAGGCGTTAAGGTATGAACAAACCAATGGGGTTAGGGGAGAAGGGAGGAGCTGGGATGGGGTGACACAGCCACAGCCAATGGGGAGTGGAGAGGGGAGGGGTTCTAGACAGAGGCCAATGGGTAAACAGAGGACACAGAGTTTTCCAGAACAGGGCAGTGAGCACTGTTTAAGTGACAAAGCCAGATTTGCATGAGAGAACGGGGAACCCTGGGAAAAAGCTTTGGTTTCTCACCCTGAACTAGAAGGGAGTTTCCTTCCAGGGCATTCCCACTCCAATGTCCGACCCATGGCCTCCCACAGTTTCTAACAAAGTCCAGTCGTTATCTCTGATGTGCTTGGGCACGAGTGTGTGTTCTGTCCTAGAACAGTTGTGTGTTGTAAAATTGAAGTATAATTCTCTTTGCTGTGGGCAGGTGTTTGGTTTGCATGCTGGCATTACCTAAGCAGGCTGGTTTCTCTCTTTCCAGATGCCAGTTTATGTCATGGGCATCACCAGCACTCAGACTCCGTTCTCCTTCGGCAGTGCTGTGCCAGGTTTAACATTCCACTGGTCTGTCACCAAGAGGGACACTCTGGATGTCAGGACAAGGCACAGTGAGGTAAAGTGTGTGTGTGTGTGTGTGTAGTGCATGTGTGTGCAGCTTGGGTAAAGGAAACGGTCACATCAGGGCAATGCAGGGAATATTGCTGCCTCCACTGCCTCAAAACCCAGGATCAGTTGTCAGCACCTCGGTGCCAATGTCTGCGCTTTCCGTGAGTCAAACTTTTATCCCTTTCTCCCGTCCAAGGCTGCTTTTCAGCTTCCTGCAAACTACAACTTTGCAGTGGATGTTTATGGCAGAGTAAAGGGAAGAACAGGCCTCAAAGTTGTAGTGAAGGTCCTTGATGCTGCAGCCAGCCAGTTCTACAACATGGCAAGAGAACTGTCTGATGAAATCCAGATTCAGGTAGGATGATTTTCTACACAGTTGTTCATGCTGAGCTATCTCCTTCAGAACTGGAGTGAAGTCTGTATTTGAAATCAGGAATTTGAAATGCAGGAGTAGCTCCAGCTTTGGTTCATGCAGTTCATGGGCTCATGGGGGCAGGGGTCTTGGGAATTTGAATTTTTCTGAGCATGTTTCTGCCAATGTAAAGGTCTTTTTTTTTTCCCCTTAATTGATTGAGAAGAGATTTGGGGATTTTGCATTTAATGATGAATTTTCCCCATGTTCACTTACTGCTTGTTCATGACTGTTTTCTCCCCTGAGAGGGAGAAGGGCTGCTGGGAATGTGTCTGTTCCAAGGTCCAGGTCTTATGTGAGTTGAAATGTCTGAGTTTTTCAGGTAACTAAGCAGTGCCAGCTCAGGCCCAAGCCCGGTCCTTTCTTATCCAGCAGGAGATTTGGCGTGTGCCAGCAACAGCAGTTTCGGCAGCTCGTGCTGGTACAGAGACGAGAGGATTTTGTTTTACAAAATAAAACAAGCAAACCCAAGCAGTGAGTAGTGAAATCACTGAGCCAATGCCCTGGGCTGTCCTCGCAGCCCGGGCTTGCCGTCCCTGAGCTCCCGGCCTGGAGGGCTCCGCGGCAAATCCCGTGTTCCTGGAAGTGCCTGTGTTGGACACTGTGGGATATGCTCAGGCAGAGACTTCCCCTACGGAGATGCAAAGAACAGAGAACGCCCTTGCAAGTTCTTCCCTCAGGAGCTGGAAGTGACCCCAGCCATGAGGCGCTGGCTCGGCACAGCCGCTGCTCGGGAGGCTCGGGGCGGACGTGGAGCCCTTCCCTCAGAGCTGCGCTGCTTCGCCTCAGCTCGCTGAACAATCACCGCTGCAGTTCCTTGTGGGAACCCCTGGGCAGGTGCTGTCGGGGTGACCGCCTTCCCGAGAGCGACCCGCTCCTGGTCGGACAACCAGCTCCCCCAGCCCACCTTACACCCAGGCCCAGATGTAGGAAAGGCGAGCTCGACCAGTGAATGAAGGAGGGCTTTTGACTTGAGGAATCCAACTGGGTTTTAATGTAGGAATGGCAGAGGGTCCGGGAAAGGCGGGATACAAGAGAGGTGGAGGGTAGGACAGGCAGGAAGGTCCACAACCGCAGTTGAAGGGCCTCAGTATCAAGGAGCCAGAGAGAGAGGGTGCTGATCTCTGTCACAGAAGCACAAGGCACTCAGGCACAAGGCACCAAGCCCGGAGCAGGGCAGGGCACAAGGTATATAACCGGGGAAGGGTAGGAGGCGTTAAGGTATGAACAAACCAATGGGGTTAGGGAAGAAGGGAGGAGCTGGGATGGGGTGACACAGCCACAGCCAATGGGGAGTGGAGAGGGGAGGGGTTCTAGACAGAGGCCAATGGGTAAACAGAGGACACAGAGTTTTCCAGAACAGGGCAGTGAGCACTGTTTAAGTGACAAAGCCAGATTTGCATGAGAGAACGGGGAACCCTGGGAAAAAGCTTTGGTTTCTCACCCTGAACTAGAAGGGAGTTTCCTTCCAGGGCATTCCCACTCCAATGTCCGACCCATGGCCTCCCACAGTTTCTACAAAGTCCAGTCGTTATCTCTGATGTGCTTGGGCACGAGTGTGTGTTCTGTCCTAGAACAGTTGTGTGTTGTAAAATTGAAGTATAATTCTCTTTGCTGTGGGCAGGTGTTTGGTTTGCATGCTGGCATTACCTAAGCAGGCTGGTTTCTCTCTTTCCAGATGCCAGTTTATGTCATGGGCATCACCAGCACTCAGACTCCGTTCTCCTTCGGCAGTGCTGTGCCAGGTTTAACATTCCACTGGTCTGTCACCAAGAGGGACACTCTGGATGTCAGGACAAGGCACAGTGAGGTAAAGTGTGTGTGTGTGTGGGTGTGTGTAGTGCATGTGTGTGCAGCTTGGGTAAAGGAAACGGTCACATCAGGGCAATGCAGGGAATATTGCTGCCTCCACTGCCTCAAAACCCAGGATCAGTTGTCAGCATCTCGGTGCCAATGTCTGCGCTTTCCGTGAGTCAAACTTTTATCCCTTTCTCCCGTCCAAGGCTGCTTTTCAGCTTCCTGCAAACTACAACTTTGCAGTGGATGTTTATGGCAGAGTAAAGGGAAGAACAGGCCTCAAAGTTGTAGTGAAGGTCCTTGATGCTGCAGCCAGCCAGTTCTACAACATGGCAAGAGAACTGTCTGATGAAATCCAGATTCAGGTAGGATGATTTTCTACACAGTTGTTCATGCTGAGCTATCTCCTTCAGAACTGGAGTGAAGTCTGTATTTGAAATCAGGAATTTGAAATGCAGGAGTAGCTCCAGCTTTGGCTCATCTTTGAGCCCTTACTCTTGTTTGTATAATATTCCTCACTGGGGCTCATGCAGTTCATGGGCTCATGGGGGCAGGGGTCTTGGGAATTTGAATTTTTCTGAGCATGTTTCTGCCAATGTAAAGGTCTTTTTTTTTTTTTTTTTCCCTTTAATTGATTGAGAAGAGATTTGGGGATTTTGCATTTAATGATGAATTTTCCCCACGTTCACTTACTGCTTGTTCATGACTGTTTTCTCCCCTGAGAGGGAGAAGGGCTGCTGGGAATGTGTCTGTTCCAAGGTCCAGGTCTTATGTGAGTTGAAATGTCTGAGTTTTTCAGGTAACTAAGCAGTGCCAGCTCAGGCCCAAGCCCGGTCCTTTCTTATCCAGCAGGAGATTTGGCGTGTGCCAGCAACAGCAGTTTCGGCAGCTCGTGCTGGTACAGAGACGAGAGGATTTTGTTTTACAAAATAAAACAAGCAAACCCAAGCAGTGAGTAGTGAAATCACTGAGCCAATGCCCTGGGCTGTCCTCGCAGCCCGGGCTTGCCGTCCCTGAGCCCCCGGCCTGGAGGGCTCCGCGGCAAATCCCGTGTTCCTGGAAGTGCCCGTGTTGGACACTGTGGGATATGCTCAGGCAGAGACTTCCCCTACGGAGATGCAAAGAACAGAGAACGCCCTTGCAAGTTCTTCCCTCAGGAGCTGGAAGTGACCCCAGCCATGAGGCGCTGGCTCGGCACAGCCGCTGCTCGGGAGGCTCGGGGCGGACGTGGAGCTCTTCCCTCAGAGCTGCGCTGCTTTGCCTCAGCTCGCTGAACAATCACCGCTGCAGTTCCTTGTGGGAACCCCTGGGCAGGTGCTGTCGGGGTGACCGCCTTCCCGAGAGCGACCCGCTCCTGGTCGGACAACCAGCTCCCCCAGCCCACCTTACACCCAGGCCCAGATGTAGGAAAGGCGAGCTCGACCAGTGAATGAAGGAGGGCTTTTGACTTGAGGATTCCAACTGGGTTTTAATGTAGGAATGGCAGAGGGTCCGGGAAAGGCGGGATACAAGAGAGGTGGAGGGTAGGACAGGCAGGAAGGTCCACAACCGCAGTTGACGGGCCTCAGTATCAAGGAGCCAGAGAGAGAGGGTGCTGATCTCTGTCACAGAAGCACAAGGCACTCAGGCACAAGGCACCAAGCCCAGAGCAGGGCAGGGCACAAGGTATATAACCGGGGAAGGGTAGGAGGCGTTAAGGTATGAACAAACCAATGGGGTTAGGGGAGAAGGGAGGAGCTGGGATGGGGTGACACAGCCACAGCCAATGGGGAGTGGAGAGGGGAGGGGTTCTAGACAGAGGCCAATGGGTAAACAGAGGATACAGAGTTTTCCAGAACAGGGCAGTGAGCACTGTTTAAGTGACAAAGCCAGATTTGCATGAGAGAACGGGGAACCCTGGGAAAAAGCTTTGGTTTCTCACCCTGAACTAGAAGGGAGTTTCCTTCCAGGGCATTCCCACTCCAATGTCCGACCCATGGCCTCCCACAGTTTCTACAAAGTCCAGTCGTTATCTCTGATGTGCTTGGGCACGAGTGTGTGTTCTGTCCTAGAACAGTTGTGTGTTGTAAAATTGAAGTATAATTCTCTTTGCTGTGGGCAGGTGTTTGGTTTGCATGCTGGCATTACCTAAGCAGGCTGGTTTCTCTCTTTCCAGATGCCAGTTTATGTCATGGGCATCACCAGCACTCAGACTCCGTTCTCCTTCGGCAGTGCTGTGCCAGGTTTAACATTCCACTGGTCTGTCACCAAGAGGGACACTCTGGATGTCAGGACAAGGCACAGTGAGGTAAAGTGTGTGTGTGTGTGTGTGTAGTGCATGTGTGTGCAGCTTGGGTAAAGGAAACGGTCACATCAGGGCAATGCAGGGAATATTGCTGCCTCCACTGCCTCAAAACCCAGGATCAGTTGTCAGCACCTCGGTGCCAATGTCTGCGCTTTCCGTGAGTCAAACTTTTATCCCTTTCTCCCGTCCAAGGCTGCTTTTCAGCTTCCTGCAAACTACAACTTTGCAGTGGATGTTTATGGCAGAGTAAAGGGAAGAACAGGCCTCAAAGTTGTAGTGAAGGTCCTTGATGCTGCAGCCAGCCAGTTCTACAACATGGCAAGAGAACTGTCTGATGAAATCCAGATTCAGGTAGGATGATTTTCTACACAGTTGTTCATGCTGAGCTATCTCCTTCAGAACTGGAGTGAAGTCTGTATTTGAAATCAGGAATTTGAAATGCAGGAGTAGCTCCAGCTTTGGCTCATCTTTGAGCCCTTACTCTTGTTTGTATAATATTCCTCACTGGGGCTCATGCAGTTCATGGGCTCATGGGGGCAGGGGTCTTGGGAATTTGAATTTTTCTGAGCATGTTTCTGCCAATGTAAAGGTCTTTTTTTTTTTTTTTTTCCCTTTAATTGATTGAGAAGAGATTTGGGGATTTTGCATTTAATGATGAATTTTCCCCATGTTCACTTACTGCTTGTTCATGACTGTTTTCTCCCCTGAGAGGGAGAAGGGCTGCTGGGAATGTGTCTGTTCCAAGGTCCAGGTCTTATGTGAGTTGAAATGTCTGAGTTTTTCAGGTAACTAAGCAGTGCCAGCTCAGGCCCAAGCCCGGTCCTTTCTTATCCAGCAGGAGATTTGGCGTGTGCCAGCAACAGCAGTTTCGGCAGCTCGTGCTGGTACAGAGACGAGAGGATTTTGTTTTACAAAATAAAACAAGCAAACCCAAGCAGTGAGTAGTGAAATCACTGAGCCAATGCCCTGGGCTGTCCTCGCAGCCCGGGCTTGCCGTCCCTGAGCCCCCGGCCTGGAGGGCTCCGCGGCAAATCCCGTGTTCCTGGAAGTGCCCGTGTTGGACACTGTGGGATATGCTCAGGCAGAGACTTCCCCTACGGAGATGCAAAGAACAGAGAACGCCCTTGCAAGTTCTTCCCTCAGGAGCTGGAAGTGACCCCAGCCATGAGGCGCTGGCTCGGCACAGCCGCTGCTCGGGAGGCTCGGGGCGGACGTGGAGCTCTTCCCTCAGAGCTGCGCTGCTTCGCCTCAGCTCGCTGAACAATCACCGCTGCAGTTCCTTGTGGGAACCCCTGGGCAGGTGCTGTCGGGGTGACCGCCTTCCCGAGAGCGACCCGCTCCTGGTCGGACAACCAGCTCCCCCAGCCCACCTTACACCCAGGCCCAGATGTAGGAAAGGCGTGCTCGACCAGTGAATGAAGGAGGGCTTTTGACTTGAGGAATCCAACTGGGTTTTAATGTAGGAATGGCAGAGGGTCCGGGAAAGGCGGGATACAAGAGAGGTGGAGGGTAGGACAGGCAGGAAGGTCCACAACCGCAGTTGAAGGGCCTCAGTATCAAGGAGCCAGAGAGAGAGGGTGCTGATCTCTGTCACAGAAGCACAAGGCACTCAGGCACAAGGCACCAAGCCCGGAGCAGGGCAGGGCACAAGGTATATAACCGGGGAAGGGTAGGAGGCGTTAAGGTATGAACAAACCAATGGGGTTAGGGGAGAAGGGAGGAGCTGGGATGGGGTGACACAGCCACAGCCAATGGGGAGTGGAGAGGGGAGGGGTTCTAGACAGAGGCCAATGGGTAAACAGAGGATACAGAGTTTTCCAGAACAGGGCAGTGAGCACTGTTTAAGTGACAAAGCCAGATTTGCATGAGAGAACGGGGAACCCTGGGAAAAAGCTTTGGTTTCTCACCCTGAACTAGAAGGGAGTTTCCTTCCAGGGCATTCCCACTCCAATGTCCGACCCATGGCCTCCCACAGTTTCTACAAAGTCCAGTCATTATCTCTGATGTGCTTGGGCACGAGTGTGTGTTCTGTCCTAGAACAGTTGTGTGTTGTAAAATTGAAGTATAATTCTCTTTGCTGTGGGCAGGTGTTTGGTTTGCATGCTGGCATTACCTAAGCAGGCTGGTTTCTCTCTTTCCAGATGCCAGTTTATGTCATGGGCATCACCAGCACTCAGACTCCGTTCTCCTTCGGCAGTGCTGTGCCAGGTTTAACATTCCACTGGTCTGTCACCAAGAGGGACACTCTGGATGTCAGGACAAGGCACAGTGAGGTAAAGTGTGTGTGTGTGTGTGTGTAGTGCATGTGTGTGCAGCTTGGGTAAAGGAAACGGTCACATCAGGGCAATGCAGGGAATATTGCTGCCTCCACTGCCTCAAAACCCAGGATCAGTTGTCAGCACCTCGGTGCCAATGTCTGCGCTTTCCGTGAGTCAAACTTTTATCCCTTTCTCCCGTCCAAGGCTGCTTTTCAGCTTCCTGCAAACTACAACTTTGCAGTGGATGTTTATGGCAGAGTAAAGGGAAGAACAGGCCTCAAAGTTGTAGTGAAGGTCCTTGATGCTGCAGCCAGCCAGTTCTACAACATGGCAAGAGAACTGTCTGATGAAATCCAGATTCAGGTAGGATGATTTTCTACACAGTTGTTCATGCTGAGCTATCTCCTTCAGAACTGGAGTGAAGTCTGTATTTGAAATCAGGAATTTGAAATGCAGGAGTAGCTCCAGCTTTGGTTCATGCAGTTCATGGGCTCATGGGGGCAGGGGTCTTGGGAATTTGAATTTTTCTGAGCATGTTTCTGCCAATGTAAAGGTCTTTTTTTTTTCCCCTTAATTGATTGAGAAGAGATTTGGGGATTTTGCATTTAATGATGAATTTTCCCCATGTTCACTTACTGCTTGTTCATGACTGTTTTCTCCCCTGAGAGGGAGAAGGGCTGCTGGGAATGTGTCTGTTCCAAGGTCCAGGTCTTATGTGAGTTGAAATGTCTGAGTTTTTCAGGTAACTAAGCAGTGCCAGCTCAGGCCCAAGCCCGGTCCTTTCTTATCCAGCAGGAGATTTGGCGTGTGCCAGCAACAGCAGTTTCGGCAGCTCGTGCTGGTACAGAGACAAGAGGATTTTGTTTTACAAAATAAAACAAGCAAACCCAAGCAGTGAGTAGTGAAATCACTGAGCCAATGCCCTGGGCTGTCCTCGCAGCCCGGGCTTGCCGTCCCTGAGCTCCCGGCCTGGAGGGCTCCGCGGCAAATCCCGTGTTCCTGGAAGTGCCTGTGTTGGACACTGTGGGATATGCTCAGGCAGAGACTTCCCCTACGGAGATGCAAAGAACAGAGAACGCCCTTGCAAGTTCTTCCCTCAGGAGCTGGAAGTGACCCCAGCCATGAGGCGCTGGCTCGGCACAGCCGCTGCTCGGGAGGCTCGGGGCGGACGTGGAGCCCTTCCCTCAGAGCTGCGCTGCTTCGCCTCAGCTCGCTGAACAATCACCGCTGCAGTTCCTTGTGGGAACCCCTGGGCAGGTGCTGTCGGGGTGACCGCCTTCCCGAGAGCGACCCGCTCCTGGTCGGACAACCAGCTCCCCCAGCCCACCTTACACCCAGGCCCAGATGTAGGAAAGGCGAGCTCGACCAGTGAATGAAGGAGGGCTTTTGACTTGAGGAATCCAACTGGGTTTTAATGTAGGAATGGCAGAGGGTCCGGGAAAGGCGGGATACAAGAGAGGTGGAGGGTAGGACAGGCAGGAAGGTCCACAACCGCAGTTGAAGGGCCTCAGTATCAAGGAGCCAGAGAGAGAGGGTGCTGATCTCTGTCACAGAAGCACAAGGCACTCAGGCACAAGGCACCAAGCCCGGAGCAGGGCAGGGCACAAGGTATATAACCGGGGAAGGGTAGGAGGCGTTAAGGTATGAACAAACCAATGGGGTTAGGGGAGAAGGGAGGAGCTGGGATGGGGTGACACAGCCACAGCCAATGGGGAGTGGAGAGGGGAGGGGTTCTAGACAGAGGCCAATGGGTAAACAGAGGACACAGAGTTTTCCAGAACAGGGCAGTGAGCACTGTTTAAGTGACAAAGCCAGATTTGCATGAGAGAACGGGGAACCCTGGGAAAAAGCTTTGGTTTCTCACCCTGAACTAGAAGGGAGTTTCCTTCCAGGGCATTCCCACTCCAATGTCCGACCCATGGCCTCCCACAGTTTCTACAAAGTCCAGTCGTTATCTCTGATGTGCTTGGGCACGAGTGTGTGTTCTGTCATAGAACAGTTGTGTGTTGTAAAATTGAAGTATAATTCTCTTTGCTGTGGGCAGGTGTTTGGTTTGCATGCTGGCATTACCTAAGCAGGCTGGTTTCTCTCTTTCCAGATGCCAGTTTATGTCATGGGCATCACCAGCACTCAGACTCCGTTCTCCTTCGGCAGTGCTGTGCCAGGTTTAACATTCCACTGGTCTGTCACCAAGAGGGACACTCTGGATGTCAGGACAAGGCACAGTGAGGTAAAGTGTGTGTGTGTGTGGGTGTGTGTAGTGCATGTGTGTGCAGCTTGGGTAAAGGAAACGGTCACATCAGGGCAATGCAGGGAATATTGCTGCCTCCACTGCCTCAAAACCCAGGATCAGTTGTCAGCATCTCGGTGCCAATGTCTGCGCTTTCCGTGAGTCAAACTTTTATCCCTTTCTCCCGTCCAAGGCTGCTTTTCAGCTTCCTGCAAACTACAACTTTGCAGTGGATGTTTATGGCAGAGTAAAGGGAAGAACAGGCCTCAAAGTTGTAGTGAAGGTCCTTGATGCTGCAGCCAGCCAGTTCTACAACATGGCAAGAGAACTGTCTGATGAAATCCAGATTCAGGTAGGATGATTTTCTACACAGTTGTTCATGCTGAGCTATCTCCTTCAGAACTGGAGTGAAGTCTGTATTTGAAATCAGGAATTTGAAATGCAGGAGTAGCTCCAGCTTTGGCTCATCTTTGAGCCCTTACTCTTGTTTGTATAATATTCCTCACTGGGGCTCATGCAGTTCATGGGCTCATGGGGGCAGGGGTCTTGGGAATTTGAATTTTTCTGAGCATGTTTCTGCCAATGTAAAGGTCTTTTTTTTTTTTTTTTTCCCTTTAATTGATTGAGAAGAGATTTGGGGATTTTGCATTTAATGATGAATTTTCCCCATGTTCACTTACTGCTTGTTCATGACTGTTTTCTCCCCTGAGAGGGAGAAGGGCTGCTGGGAATGTGTCTGTTCCAAGGTCCAGGTCTTATGTGAGTTGAAATGTCTGAGTTTTTCAGGTAACTAAGCAGTGCCAGCTCAGGCCCAAGCCCGGTCCTTTCTTATCCAGCAGGAGATTTGGCGTGTGCCAGCAACAGCAGTTTCGGCAGCTCGTGCTGGTACAGAGACGAGAGGATTTTGTTTTACAAAATAAAACAAGCAAACCCAAGCAGTGAGTAGTGAAATCACTGAGCCAATGCCCTGGGCTGTCCTCGCAGCCCGGGCTTGCCGTCCCTGAGCCCCCGGCCTGGAGGGCTCCGCGGCAAATCCCGTGTTCCTGGAAGTGCCCGTGTTGGACACTGTGGGATATGCTCAGGCAGAGACTTCCCCTACGGAGATGCAAAGAACAGAGAACGCCCTTGCAAGTTCTTCCCTCAGGAGCTGGAAGTGACCCCAGCCATGAGGCGCTGGCTCGGCACAGCCGCTGCTCGGGAGGCTCGGGGCGGACGTGGAGCTCTTCCCTCAGAGCTGCGCTGCTTCGCCTCAGCTCGCTGAACAATCACCGCTGCAGTTCCTTGTGGGAACCCCTGGGCAGGTGCTGTCGGGGTGACCGCCTTCCCGAGAGCGACCCGCTCCTGGTCGGACAACCAGCTCCCCCAGCCCACCTTACACCCAGGCCCAGATGTAGGAAAGGCGTGCTCGACCAGTGAATGAAGGAGGGCTTTTGACTTGAGGAATCCAACTGGGTTTTAATGTAGGAATGGCAGAGGGTCCGGGAAAGGCGGGATACAAGAGAGGTGGAGGGTAGGACAGGCAGGAAGGTCCACAACCGCAGTTGAAGGGCCTCAGTATCAAGGAGCCAGAGAGAGAGGGTGCTGATCTCTGTCACAGAAGCACAAGGCACTCAGGCACAAGGCACCAAGCCCGGAGCAGGGCAGGGCACAAGGTATATAACCGGGGAAGGGTAGGAGGCGTTAAGGTATGAACAAACCAATGGGGTTAGGGGAGAAGGGAGGAGCTGGGATGGGGTGACACAGCCACAGCCAATGGGGAGTGGAGAGGGGAGGGGTTCTAGACAGAGGCCAATGGGTAAACAGAGGATACAGAGTTTTCCAGAACAGGGCAGTGAGCACTGTTTAAGTGACAAAGCCAGATTTGCATGAGAGAACGGGGAACCCTGGGAAAAAGCTTTGGTTTCTCACCCTGAACTAGAAGGGAGTTTCCTTCCAGGGCATTCCCACTCCAATGTCCGACCCATGGCCTCCCACAGTTTCTACAAAGTCCAGTCGTTATCTCTGATGTGCTTGGGCACGAGTGTGTGTTCTGTCCTAGAACAGTTGTGTGTTGTAAAATTGAAGTATAATTCTCTTTGCTGTGGGCAGGTGTTTGGTTTGCATGCTGGCATTACCTAAGCAGGCTGGTTTCTCTCTTTCCAGATGCCAGTTTATGTCATGGGCATCACCAGCACTCAGACTCCGTTCTCCTTCGGCAGTGCTGTGCCAGGTTTAACATTCCACTGGTCTGTCACCAAGAGGGACACTCTGGATGTCAGGACAAGGCACAGTGAGGTAAAGTGTGTGTGTGTGTGTGTGTGTGTAGTGCATGTGTGTGCAGCTTGGGTAAAGGAAACGGTCACATCAGGGCAATGCAGGGAATATTGCTGCCTCCACTGCCTCAAAACCCAGGATCAGTTGTCAGCACCTCGGTGCCAATGTCTGCGCTTTCCGTGAGTCAAACTTTTATCCCTTTCTCCCGTCCAAGGCTGCTTTTCAGCTTCCTGCAAACTACAACTTTGCAGTGGATGTTTATGGCAGAGTAAAGGGAAGAACAGGCCTCAAAGTTGTAGTGAAGGTCCTTGATGCTGCAGCCAGCCAGTTCTACAACATGGCAAGAGAACTGTCTGATGAAATCCAGATTCAGGTAGGATGATTTTCTACACAGTTGTTCATGCTGAGCTATCTCCTTCAGAACTGGAGTGAAGTCTGTATTTGAAATCAGGAATTTGAAATGCAGGAGTAGCTCCAGCTTTGGTTCATGCAGTTCATGGGCTCATGGGGGCAGGGGTCTTGGGAATTTGAATTTTTCTGAGCATGTTTCTGCCAATGTAAAGGTCTTTTTTTTTTTTTTTCCCTTAATTGATTGAGAAGAGATTTGGGGATTTTGCATTTAATGATGAATTTTCCCCATGTTCACTTACTGCTTGTTCATGACTGTTTTCTCCCCTGAGAGGGAGAAGGGCTGCTGGGAATGTGTCTGTTCCAAGGTCCAGGTCTTATGTGAGTTGAAATGTCTGAGTTTTTCAGGTAACTAAGCAGTGCCAGCTCAGGCCCAAGCCCGGTCCTTTCTTATCCAGCAGGAGATTTGGCGTGTGCCAGCAACAGCAGTTTCGGCACCTCGTGCTGGTACAGAGACGAGAGGATTTTGTTTTACAAAATAAAACAAGCAAACCCAAGCAGTGAGTAGTGAAATCACTGAGCCAATGCCCTGGGCTGTCCTCGCAGCCCGGGCTTGCCGTCCCTGAGCCCCCGGCCTGGAGGGCTCCGCGGCAAATCCCGTGTTCCTGGAAGTGCCCGTGTTGGACACTGTGGGATATGCTCAGGCAGAGACTTCCCCTACGGAGATGCAAAGAACAGAGAACGCCCTTGCAAGTTCTTCCCTCAGGAGCTGGAAGTGACCCCAGCCATGAGGCGCTGGCTCGGCACAGCCGCTGCTCGGGAGGCTCGGGGCGGACGTGGAGCTCTTCCCTCAGAGCTGCGCTGCTTCGCCTCAGCTCGCTGAACAATCACCGCTGCAGTTCCTTGTGGGAACCCCTGGGCAGGTGCTGTCGGGGTGACCGCCTTCCCGAGAGCGACCCGCTCCTGGTCGGACAACCAGCTCCCCCAGCCCACCTTACACCCAGGCCCAGATGTAGGAAAGGCGAGCTCGACCAGTGAATGAAGGAGGGCTTTTGACTTGAGGAATCCAACTGGGTTTTAATGTAGGAATGGCAGAGGGTCCGGGAAAGGCGGGATACAAGAGAGGTGGAGGGTAGGACAGGCAGGAAGGTCCACAACCGCAGTTGAAGGGCCTCAGTATCAAGGAGCCAGAGAGAGAGGGTGCTGATCTCTGTCACAGAAGCACAAGGCACTCAGGCACAAGGCACCAAGCCCGGAGCAGGGCAGGGCACAAGGTATATAACCGGGGAAGGGTAGGAGGCGTTAAGGTATGAACAAACCAATGGGGTTAGGGGAGAAGGGAGGAGCTGGGATGGGGTGACACAGCCACAGCCAATGGGGAGTGGAGAGGGGAGGGGTTCTAGACAGAGGCCAATGGGTAAACAGAGGACACAGAGTTTTCCAGAACAGGGCAGTGAGCACTGTTTAAGTGACAAAGCCAGATTTGCATGAGAGAACGGGGAACCCTGGGAAAAAGCTTTGGTTTCTCACCCTGAACTAGAAGGGAGTTTCCTTCCAGGGCATTCCCACTCCAATGTCTGACCCATGGCCTCCCACAGTTTCTACAAAGTCCAGTCGTTATCTCTGATGTGCTTGGGCACGAGTGTGTGTTCTGTCCTAGAACAGTTGTGTGTTGTAAAATTGAAGTATAATTCTCTTTGCTGTGGGCAGGTGTTTGGTTTGCATGCTGGCATTACCTAAGCAGGCTGGTTTCTCTCTTTCCAGATGCCAGTTTATGTCATGGGCATCACCAGCACTCAGACTCCGTTCTCCTTCGGCAGTGCTGTGCCAGGTTTAACATTCCACTGGTCTGTCACCAAGAGGGACACTCTGGATGTCAGGACAAGGCACAGTGAGGTAAAGTGTGTGTGTGTGTGTGTGTGTGTAGTGCATGTGTGTGCAGCTTGGGTAAAGGAAACGGTCACATCAGGGCAATGCAGGGAATATTGCTGCCTCCACTGCCTCAAAACCCAGGATCAGTTGTCAGCACCTCGGTGCCAATGTCTGCGCTTTCCGTGAGTCAAACTTTTATCCCTTTCTCCCGTCCAAGGCTGCTTTTCAGCTTCCTGCAAACTACAACTTTGCAGTGGATGTTTATGGCAGAGTAAAGGGAAGAACAGGCCTCAAAGTTGTAGTGAAGGTCCTTGATGCTGCAGCCAGCCAGTTCTACAACATGGCAAGAGAACTGTCTGATGAAATCCAGATTCAGGTAGGATGATTTTCTACACAGTTGTTCATGCTGAGCTATCTCCTTCAGAACTGGAGTGAAGTCTGTATTTGAAATCAGGAATTTGAAATGCAGGAGTAGCTCCAGCTTTGGTTCATGCAGTTCATGGGCTCATGGGGGCAGGGGTCTTGGGAATTTGAATTTTTCTGAGCATGTTTCTGCCAATGTAAAGGTCTTTTTTTTTTTTTTCCCCTTAATTGATTGAGAAGAGATTTGGGGATTTTGCATTTAATGATGAATTTTCCCCATGTTCACTTACTGCTTGTTCATGACTGTTTTCTCCCCTGAGAGGGAGAAGGGCTGCTGGGAATGTGTCTGTTCCAAGGTCCAGGTCTTATGTGAGTTGAAATGTCTGAGTTTTTCAGGTAACTAAGCAGTGCCAGCTCAGGCCCAAGCCCGGTCCTTTCTTATCCAGCAGGAGATTTGGCGTGTGCCAGCAACAGCAGTTTCGGCAGCTCGTGCTGGTACAGAGACGAGAGGATTTTGTTTTACAAAATAAAACAAGCAAACCCAAGCAGTGAGTAGTGAAATCACTGAGCCAATGCCCTGGGCTGTCCTCGCAGCCCGGGCTTGCCGTCCCTGAGCCCCCGGCCTGGAGGGCTCCGCGGCAAATCCCGTGTTCCTGGAAGTGCCCGTGTTGGACACTGTGGGATATGCTCAGGCAGAGACTTCCCCTACGGAGATGCAAAGAACAGAGAACGCCCTTGCAAGTTCTTCCCTCAGGAGCTGGAAGTGACCCCAGCCATGAGGCGCTGGCTCGGCACAGCCGCTGCTCGGGAGGCTCGGGGCGGACGTGGAGCTCTTCCCTCAGAGCTGCGCTGCTTCGCCTCAGCTCGCTGAACAATCACCGCTGCAGTTCCTTGTGGGAACCCCTGGGCAGGTGCTGTCGGGGTGACCGCCTTCCCGAGAGCGACCCGCTCCTGGTCGGACAACCAGCTCCCCCAGCCCACCTTACACCCAGGCCCAGATGTAGGAAAGGCGAGCTCGACCAGTGAATGAAGGAGGGCTTTTGACTTGAGGAATCCAACTGGGTTTTAATGTAGGAATGGCAGAGGGTCCGGGAAAGGCGGGATACAAGAGAGGTGGAGGGTAGGACAGGCAGGAAGGTCCACAACCGCAGTTGAAGGGCCTCAGTATCAAGGAGCCAGAGAGAGAGGGTGCTGATCTCTGTCACAGAAGCACAAGGCACTCAGGCACAAGGCACCAAGCCCGGAGCAGGGCAGGGCACAAGGTATATAACCGGGGAAGGGTAGGAGGCGTTAAGGTATGAACAAACCAATGGGGTTAGGGGAGAAGGGAGGAGCTGGGATGGGGTGACACAGCCACAGCCAATGGGGAGTGGAGAGGGGAGGGGTTCTAGACAGAGGCCAATGGGTAAACAGAGGACACAGAGTTTTCCAGAACAGGGCAGTGAGCACTGTTTAAGTGACAAAGCCAGATTTGCATGAGAGAACGGGGAACCCTGGGAAAAAGCTTTGGTTTCTCACCCTGAACTAGAAGGGAGTTTCCTTCCAGGGCATTCCCACTCCAATGTCCGACCCATGGCCTCCCACAGTTTCTAACAAAGTCCAGTTGTTATCTCTGATGTGCTTGGGCACAAGTGTGTGTTCTGTCCTAGAACAGTTGTGTGTTGTAAAATTGAAGTATAATTCTCTTTGCTGTGGGCAGGTGTTTGGTTTGCATGCTGGCATTACCTAAGCAGGCTGGTTTCTCTCTTTCCAGATGCCAGTTTATGTCATGGGCATCACCAGCACTCAGACTCCGTTCTCCTTCGGCAGTGCTGTGCCAGGTTTAACATTCCACTGGTCTGTCACCAAGGGGGACACTCTGGATGTCAGGACAAGGCACAGTGAGGTAAAGTGTGTGTGTGTGTGTGTGTAGTGCATGTGTGTGCAGCTTGGGTAAAGGAAACGGTCACATCAGGGCAATGCAGGGAATATTGCTGCCTCCACTGCCTCAAAACCCAGGATCAGTTGTCAGCACCTCGGTGCCAATGTCTGCGCTTTCCGTGAGTCAAACTTTTATCCCTTTCTCCCGTCCAAGGCTGCTTTTCAGCTTCCTGCAAACTACAACTTTGCAGTGGATGTTTATGGCAGAGTGAAAGGAAGAACAGGCCTCAGAGTTGTAGTGAAGGTCCTTGATGCTGCAGCCAGCCAGTTCTACAACATGGCAAGAGAACTGTCTGATGAAATCCAGATTCAGGTAGGATGATTTTCTACACAGTTGTTCATGCTGAGCTATCTCCTTCAGAACTGGAGTGAAATCTGTATTTGAAATCAGGAATTTGAAATGCAGGAGTAGCTCCAGCTTTGGTTCATGCAGTTCATGGGCTCATGGGGGCAGGGGTCTTGGGAATTTGAATTTTTCTGAGCATGTTTCTGCCAATGTAAAGGTCTTTTTTTTTTTTTTCCCCTTAATTGATTGAGAAGAGATTTGGGGATTTTGCATTTAATGATGAATTTTCCCCATGTTCACTTACTGCTTGTTCATGACTGTTTTCTCCCCTGAGAGGGAGAAGGGCTGCTGGGAATGTGTCTGTTCCAAGGTCCAGGTCTTATGTGAGTTGAAATGTCTGAGTTTTTCAGGTAACTAAGCAGTGCCAGCTCAGGCCCAAGCCCGGTCCTTTCTTATCCAGCAGGAGATTTGGCGTGTGCCAGCAACAGCAGTTTCGGCACCTCGTGCTGGTACAGAGACGAGAGGATTTTGTTTTACAAAATAAAACAAGCAAACCCAAGCAGTGAGTAGTGAAATCACTGAGCCAATGCCCTGGGCTGTCCTCGCAGCCCGGGCTTGCCGTCCCTGAGCCCCCGGCCTGGAGGGCTCCGCGGCAAATCCCGTGTTCACTGTTTAAGTGAAAAAGCCAGATTTACATGAGAGAACGGGGAACCCTGGGAAAAAGCTTTGGTTTCTCACCCTGAACTAGAAGGGAGTTTCCTTCCAGGGCATTCCCACTCCAATGTCCGACCCATGGCCTCCCACAGTTTCTAACAAAGTCCAGTCGTTATCTCTGATGTGCTTGGGCACGAGTGTGTGTTCTGTCATAGAACAGTTGTGTGTTGTAAAATTGAAGTATAATTCTCTTTGCTGTGGGCAGGTGTTTGGTTTGCATGCTGGCATTACCTAAGCAGGCTGGTTTCTCTCTTTCCAGATGCCAGTTTATGTCATGGGCATCACCAGCACTCAGACTCCGTTCTCCTTCGGCAGTGCTGTGCCAGGTTTAACATTCCACTGGTCTGTCACCAAGAGGGACACTCTGGATGTCAGGACAAGGCACAGTGAGGTAAAGTGTGTGTGTGTGTGGGTGTAGTGCATGTGTGTGCAGCTTGGGTAAAGGAAACGGTCACATCAGGGCAATGCAGGGAATATTGCTGCCTCCACTGCCTCAAAACCCAGGATCAGTTGTCAGCACCTCGGTGCCAATGTCTGCGCTTTCCGTGAGTCAAACTTTTATCCCTTTCTCCCGTCCAAGGCTGCTTTTCAGCTTCCTGCAAACTACAACTTTGCAGTGGATGTTTATGGCAGAGTAAAGGGAAGAACAGGCCTCAAAGTTGTAGTGAAGGTCCTTGATGCTGCAGCCAGCCAGTTCTACAACATGGCAAGAGAACTGTCTGATGAAATCCAGATTCAGGTAGGATGATTTTCTACACAGTTGTTCATGCTGAGCTATCTCCTTCAGAACTGGAGTGAAGTCTGTATTTGAAATCAGGAATTTGAAATGCAGGAGTAGCTCCAGCTTTGGCTCATCTTTGAGCCCTTACTCTTGTTTGTATAATATTCCTCACTGGGGCTCATGCAGTTCATGGGCTCATGGGGGCAGGGGTCTTGGGAATTTGAATTTTTCTGAGCATGTTTCTGCCAATGTAAAGGTCTTTTTTTTTTTTTTTTTCCCTTTAATTGATTGAGAAGAGATTTGGGGATTTTGCATTTAATGATGAATTTTCCCCATGTTCACTTACTGCTTGTTCATGACTGTTTTCTCCCCTGAGAGGGAGAAGGGCTGCTGGGAATGTGTCTGTTCCAAGGTCCAGGTCTTATGTGAGTTGAAATGTCTGAGTTTTTCAGGTAACTAAGCAGTGCCAGCTCAGGCCCAAGCCCGGTCCTTTCTTATCCAGCAGGAGATTTGGCGTGTGCCAGCAACAGCAGTTTCGGCACCTCGTGCTGGTACAGAGACGAGAGGATTTTGTTTTACAAAATAAAACAAGCAAACCCAAGCAGTGAGTAGTGAAATCACTGAGCCAATGCCCTGGGCTGTCCTCGCAGCCCGGGCTTGCCATCCCTGAGCCCCCGGCCTGGAGGGCTCCGCGGCAAATCCCGTGTTCCTGGAAGTGCCCGTGTTGGACACTGTGGGATATGCTCAGGCAGAGACTTCCCCTACGGAGATGCAAAGAACAGAGAACGCCCTTGCAAGTTCTTCCCTCAGGAGCTGGAAGTGACCCCAGCCATGAGGCGCTGGCTCGGCACAGCCGCTGCTCGGGAGGCTCGGGGCGGACGTGGAGCTCTTCCCTCAGAGCTGCGCTGCTTCACCTCAGCTCGCTGAACAATCACCGCTGCAGTTCCTTGTGGGAACCCCTGGGCAGGTGCTGTCGGGGTGACCGCCTTCCCGAGAGCGACCCGCTCCTGGTCGGACAACCAGCTCCCCCAGCCCACCTTACACCCAGGCCCAGATGTAGGAAAGGCGTGCTCGACCAGTGAATGAAGGAGGGCTTTTGACTTGAGGAATCCAACTGGGTTTTAATGTAGGAATGGCAGAGGGTCCGGGAAAGGCGGGATACAAGAGAGGTGGAGGGTAGGACAGGCAGGAAGGTCCACAACCGCAGTTGAAGGGCCTCAGTATCAAGGAGCCAGAGAGAGAGAGTGCTGATCTCTGTCACAGAAGCACAAGGCACTCAGGCACAAGGCACCAAGCCCGGAGCAGGGCAGGGCACAAGGTATATAACCGGGGAAGGGTAGGAGGCGTTAAGGTATGAACAAACCAATGGGGTTAGGGGAGAAGGGAGGAGCTGGGATGGGGTGACACAGCCACAGCCAATGGGGAGTGGAGAGGGGAGGGGTTCTAGACAGAGGCCAATGGGTAAACAGAGGACACAGAGTTTTCCAGAACAGGGCAGTGAGCACTGTTTAAGTGACAAAGCCAGATTTGCATGAGAGAACGGGGAACCCTGGGAAAAAGCTTTGGTTTCTCACCCTGAACTAGAAGGGAGTTTCCTTCCAGGGCATTCCCACTCCAATGTCCGACCCATGGCCTCCCACAGTTTCTAACAAAGTCCAGTCGTTATCTCTGATGTGCTTGGGCACGAGTGTGTGTTCTGTCATAGAACAGTTGTGTGTTGTAAAATTGAAGTATAATTCTCTTTGCTGTGGGCAGGTGTTTGGTTTGCATGCTGGCATTACCTAAGCAGGCTGGTTTCTCTCTTTCCAGATGCCAGTTTATGTCATGGGCATCACCAGCACTCAGACTCCGTTCTCCTTCGGCAGTGCTGTGCCAGGTTTAACATTCCACTGGTCTGTCACCAAGAGGGACACTCTGGATGTCAGGACAAGGCACAGTGAGGTAAAGTGTGTGTGTGTGTGTGTGTAGTGCATGTGTGTGCAGCTTGGGTAAAGGAAACGGTCACATCAGGGCAATGCAGGGAATATTGCTGCCTCCACTGCCTCAAAACCCAGGATCAGTTGTCAGCACCTCGGTGCCAATGTCTGCGCTTTCCGTGAGTCAAACTTTTATCCCTTTCTCCCGTCCAAGGCTGCTTTTCAGCTTCCTGCAAACTACAACTTTGCAGTGGATGTTTATGGCAGAGTAAAGGGAAGAACAGGCCTCAAAGTTGTAGTGAAGGTCCTTGATGCTGCAGCCAGCCAGTTCTACAACATGGCAAGAGAACTGTCTGATGAAATCCAGATTCAGGTAGGATGATTTTCTACACAGTTGTTCATGCTGAGCTATCTCCTTCAGAACTGGAGTGAAGTCTGTATTTGAAATCAGGAATTTGAAATGCAGGAGTAGCTCCAGCTTTGGTTCATGCAGTTCATGGGCTCATGGGGGCAGGGGTCTTGGGAATTTGAATTTTTCTGAGCATGTTTCTGCCAATGTAAAGGTCTTTTTTTTTTCCCCTTAATTGATTGAGAAGAGATTTGGGGATTTTGCATTTAATGATGAATTTTCCCCATGTTCACTTACTGCTTGTTCATGACTGTTTTCTCCCCTGAGAGGGAGAAGGGCTGCTGGGAATGTGTCTGTTCCAAGGTCCAGGTCTTATGTGAGTTGAAATGTCTGAGTTTTTCAGGTAACTAAGCAGTGCCAGCTCAGGCCCAAGCCCGGTCCTTTCTTATCCAGCAGGAGATTTGGCGTGTGCCAGCAACAGCAGTTTCGGCAGCTCGTGCTGGTACAGAGACAAGAGGATTTTGTTTTACAAAATAAAACAAGCAAACCCAAGCAGTGAGTAGTGAAATCACTGAGCCAATGCCCTGGGCTGTCCTCGCAGCCCGGGCTTGCCGTCCCTGAGCTCCCGGCCTGGAGGGCTCCGCGGCAAATCCCGTGTTCCTGGAAGTGCCCGTGTTGGACACTGTGGGATATGCTCAGGCAGAGACTTCCCCTACGGAGATGCAAAGAACAGAGAACGCCCTTGCAAGTTCTTCCCTCAGGAGCTGGAAGTGACCCCAGCCATGAGGCGCTGGCTCGGCACAGCCGCTGCTCGGGAGGCTCGGGGCGGACGTGGAGCTCTTCCCTCAGAGCTGCGCTGCTTCGCCTCAGCTCGCTGAACAATCACCGCTGCAGTTCCTTGTGGGAACCCCTGGGCAGGTGCTGTCGGGGTGACCGCCTTCCCGAGAGCGACCCGCTCCTGGTCGGACAACCAGCTCCCCCAGCCCACCTTACACCCAGGCCCAGATGTAGGAAAGGCGAGCTCGACCAGTGAATGAAGGAGGGCTTTTGACTTGAGGATTCCAACTGGGTTTTAATGTAGGAATGGCAGAGGGTCCGGGAAAGGCGGGATACAAGAGAGGTGGAGGGTAGGACAGGCAGGAAGGTCCACAACCGCAGTTGACGGGCCTCAGTATCAAGGAGCCAGAGAGAGAGGGTGCTGATCTCTGTCACAGAAGCACAAGGCACTCAGGCACAAGGCACCAAGCCCAGAGCAGGGCAGGGCACAAGGTATATAACCGGGGAAGGGTAGGAGGCGTTAAGGTATGAACAAACCAATGGGGTTAGGGGAGAAGGGAGGAGCTGGGATGGGGTGACACAGCCACAGCCAATGGGGAGTGGAGAGGGGAGGGGTTCTAGACAGAGGCCAATGGGTAAACAGAGGATACAGAGTTTTCCAGAACAGGGCAGTGAGCACTGTTTAAGTGACAAAGCCAGATTTGCATGAGAGAACGGGGAACCCTGGGAAAAAGCTTTGGTTTCTCACCCTGAACTAGAAGGGAGTTTCCTTCCAGGGCATTCCCACTCCAATGTCCGACCCATGGCCTCCCACAGTTTCTACAAAGTCCAGTCGTTATCTCTGATGTGCTTGGGCACGAGTGTGTGTTCTGTCCTAGAACAGTTGTGTGTTGTAAAATTGAAGTATAATTCTCTTTGCTGTGGGCAGGTGTTTGGTTTGCATGCTGGCATTACCTAAGCAGGCTGGTTTCTCTCTTTCCAGATGCCAGTTTATGTCATGGGCATCACCAGCACTCAGACTCCGTTCTCCTTCGGCAGTGCTGTGCCAGGTTTAACATTCCACTGGTCTGTCACCAAGAGGGACACTCTGGATGTCAGGACAAGGCACAGTGAGGTAAAGTGTGTGTGTGTGTGTGTGTGTGTAGTGCATGTGTGTGCAGCTTGGGTAAAGGAAACGGTCACATCAGGGCAATGCAGGGAATATTGCTGCCTCCACTGCCTCAAAACCCAGGATCAGTTGTCAGCACCTCGGTGCCAATGTCTGCGCTTTCCGTGAGTCAAACTTTTATCCCTTTCTCCCGTCCAAGGCTGCTTTTCAGCTTCCTGCAAACTACAACTTTGCAGTGGATGTTTATGGCAGAGTAAAGGGAAGAACAGGCCTCAAAGTTGTAGTGAAGGTCCTTGATGCTGCAGCCAGCCAGTTCTACAACATGGCAAGAGAACTGTCTGATGAAATCCAGATTCAGGTAGGATGATTTTCTACACAGTTGTTCATGCTGAGCTATCTCCTTCAGAACTGGAGTGAAGTCTGTATTTGAAATCAGGAATTTGAAATGCAGGAGTAGCTCCAGCTTTGGCTCATCTTTGAGCCCTTACTCTTGTTTGTATAATATTCCTCACTGGGGCTCATGCAGTTCATGGGCTCATGGGGGCAGGGGTCTTGGGAATTTGAATTTTTCTGAGCATGTTTCTGCCAATGTAAAGGACTTTTTTTTTTTTTTTTTTTCCTTAATTGATTGAGAAGAGATTTGGGGATTTTGCATTTAATGATGAATTTTCCCCACGTTCACTTACTGCTTGTTCATGACTGTTTTCTCCCCTGAGAGGGAGAAGGGCTGCTGGGAATGTGTCTGTTCCAAGGTCCAGGTCTTATGTGAGTTGAAATGTCTGAGTTTTTCAGGTAACTAAGCAGTGCCAGCTCAGGCCCAAGCCCGGTCCTTTCTTATCCAGCAGGAGATTTGGCGTGTGCCAGCAACAGCAGTTTCGGCAGCTCGTGCTGGTACAGAGACGAGAGGATTTTGTTTTACAAAATAAAACAAGCAAACCCAAGCAGTGAGTAGTGAAATCACTGAGCCAATGCCCTGGGCTGTCCTCGCAGCCCGGGCTTGCCGTCCCTGAGCCCCCGGCCTGGAGGGCTCCGCGGCAAATCCCGTGTTCCTGGAAGTGCCCGTGTTGGACACTGTGGGATATGCTCAGGCAGAGACTTCCCCTACGGAGATGCAAAGAACAGAGAACGCCCTTGCAAGTTCTTCCCTCAGGAGCTGGAAGTGACCCCAGCCATGAGGCGCTGGCTCGGCACAGCCGCTGCTCGGGAGGCTCGGGGCGGACGTGGAGCTCTTCCCTCAGAGCTGCGCTGCTTTGCCTCAGCTCGCTGAACAATCACCGCTGCAGTTCCTTGTGGGAACCCCTGGGCAGGTGCTGTCGGGGTGACCGCCTTCCCGAGAGCGACCCGCTCCTGGTCGGACAACCAGCTCCCCCAGCCCACCTTACACCCAGGCCCAGATGTAGGAAAGGCGAGCTCGACCAGTGAATGAAGGAGGGCTTTTGACTTGAGGATTCCAACTGGGTTTTAATGTAGGAATGGCAGAGGGTCCGGGAAAGGCGGGATACAAGAGAGGTGGAGGGTAGGACAGGCAGGAAGGTCCACAACCGCAGTTGACGGGCCTCAGTATCAAGGAGCCAGAGAGAGAGGGTGCTGATCTCTGTCACAGAAGCACAAGGCACTCAGGCACAAGGCACCAAGCCCAGAGCAGGGCAGGGCACAAGGTATATAACCGGGGAAGGGTAGGAGGCGTTAAGGTATGAACAAACCAATGGGGTTAGGGGAGAAGGGAGGAGCTGGGATGGGGTGACACAGCCACAGCCAATGGGGAGTGGAGAGGGGAGGGGTTCTAGACAGAGGCCAATGGGTAAACAGAGGATACAGAGTTTTCCAGAACAGGGCAGTGAGCACTGTTTAAGTGACAAAGCCAGATTTGCATGAGAGAACGGGGAACCCTGGGAAAAAGCTTTGGTTTCTCACCCTGAACTAGAAGGGAGTTTCCTTCCAGGGCATTCCCACTCCAATGTCCGACCCATGGCCTCCCACAGTTTCTACAAAGTCCAGTCGTTATCTCTGATGTGCTTGGGCACGAGTGTGTGTTCTGTCCTAGAACAGTTGTGTGTTGTAAAATTGAAGTATAATTCTCTTTGCTGTGGGCAGGTGTTTGGTTTGCATGCTGGCATTACCTAAGCAGGCTGGTTTCTCTCTTTCCAGATGCCAGTTTATGTCATGGGCATCACCAGCACTCAGACTCCGTTCTCCTTCGGCAGTGCTGTGCCAGGTTTAACATTCCACTGGTCTGTCACCAAGAGGGACACTCTGGATGTCAGGACAAGGCACAGTGAGGTAAAGTGTGTGTGTGTGTGTGTGTGTGTAGTGCATGTGTGTGCAGCTTGGGTAAAGGAAACGGTCACATCAGGGCAATGCAGGGAATATTGCTGCCTCCACTGCCTCAAAACCCAGGATCAGTTGTCAGCACCTCGGTGCCAATGTCTGCGCTTTCCGTGAGTCAAACTTTTATCCCTTTCTCCCGTCCAAGGCTGCTTTTCAGCTTCCTGCAAACTACAACTTTGCAGTGGATGTTTATGGCAGAGTAAAGGGAAGAACAGGCCTCAAAGTTGTAGTGAAGGTCCTTGATGCTGCAGCCAGCCAGTTCTACAACATGGCAAGAGAACTGTCTGATGAAATCCAGATTCAGGTAGGATGATTTTCTACACAGTTGTTCATGCTGAGCTATCTCCTTCAGAACTGGAGTGAAGTCTGTATTTGAAATCAGGAATTTGAAATGCAGGAGTAGCTCCAGCTTTGGTTCATGCAGTTCATGGGCTCATGGGGGCAGGGGTCTTGGGAATTTGAATTTTTCTGAGCATGTTTCTGCCAATGTAAAGGTCTTTTTTTTTTCCCCTTAATTGATTGAGAAGAGATTTGGGGATTTTGCATTTAATGATGAATTTTCCCCATGTTCACTTACTGCTTGTTCATGACTGTTTTCTCCCCTGAGAGGGAGAAGGGCTGCTGGGAATGTGTCTGTTCCAAGGTCCAGGTCTTATGTGAGTTGAAATGTCTGAGTTTTTCAGGTAACTAAGCAGTGCCAGCTCAGGCCCAAGCCCGGTCCTTTCTTATCCAGCAGGAGATTTGGCGTGTGCCAGCAACAGCAGTTTCGGCAGCTCGTGCTGGTACAGAGACGAGAGGATTTTGTTTTACAAAATAAAACAAGCAAACCCAAGCAGTGAGTAGTGAAATCACTGAGCCAATGCCCTGGGCTGTCCTCGCAGCCCGGGCTTGCCGTCCCTGAGCCCCCGGCCTGGAGGGCTCCGCGGCAAATCCCGTGTTCCTGGAAGTGCCCGTGTTGGACACTGTGGGATATGCTCAGGCAGAGACTTCCCCTACGGAGATGCAAAGAACAGAGAACGCCCTTGCAAGTTCTTCCCTCAGGAGCTGGAAGTGACCCCAGCCATGAGGCGCTGGCTCGGCACAGCCGCTGCTCGGGAGGCTCGGGGCGGACGTGGAGCTCTTCCCTCAGAGCTGCGCTGCTTCGCCTCAGCTCGCTGAACAATCACCGCTGCAGTTCCTTGTGGGAACCCCTGGGCAGGTGCTGTCGGGGTGACCGCCTTCCCGAGAGCGACCCGCTCCTGGTCGGACAACCAGCTCCCCCAGCCCACCTTACACCCAGGCCCAGATGTAGGAAAGGCGAGCTCGACCAGTGAATGAAGGAGGGCTTTTGACTTGAGGAATCCAACTGGGTTTTAATGTAGGAATGGCAGAGGGTCCGGGAAAGGCGGGATACAAGAGAGGTGGAGGGTAGGACAGGCAGGAAGGTCCACAACCGCAGTTGAAGGGCCTCAGTATCAAGGAGCCAGAGAGAGAGGGTGCTGATCTCTGTCACAGAAGCACAAGGCACTCAGGCACAAGGCACCAAGCCCGGAGCAGGGCAGGGCACAAGGTATATAACCGGGGAAGGGTAGGAGGCGTTAAGGTATGAACAAACCAATGGGGTTAGGGGAGAAGGGAGGAGCTGGGATGGGGTGACACAGCCACAGCCAATGGGGAGTGGAGAGGGGAGGGGTTCTAGACAGAGGCCAATGGGTAAACAGAGGACACAGAGTTTTCCAGAACAGGGCAGTGAGCACTGTTTAAGTGACAAAGCCAGATTTGCATGAGAGAACGGGGAACCCTGGGAAAAAGCTTTGGTTTCTCACCCTGAACTAGAAGGGAGTTTCCTTCCAGGGCATTCCCACTCCAATGTCCGACCCATGGCCTCCCACAGTTTCTACAAAGTCCAGTCGTTATCTCTGATGTGCTTGGGCACGAGTGTGTGTTCTGTCATAGAACAGTTGTGTGTTGTAAAATTGAAGTATAATTCTCTTTGCTGTGGGCAGGTGTTTGGTTTGCATGCTGGCATTACCTAAGCAGGCTGGTTTCTCTCTTTCCAGATGCCAGTTTATGTCATGGGCATCACCAGCACTCAGACTCCGTTCTCCTTCGGCAGTGCTGTGCCAGGTTTAACATTCCACTGGTCTGTCACCAAGAGGGACACTCTGGATGTCAGGACAAGGCACAGTGAGGTAAAGTGTGTGTGTGTGTGGGTGTGTGTAGTGCATGTGTGTGCAGCTTGGGTAAAGGAAACGGTCACATCAGGGCAATGCAGGGAATATTGCTGCCTCCACTGCCTCAAAACCCAGGATCAGTTGTCAGCACCTCGGTGCCAATGTCTGCGCTTTCCGTGAGTCAAACTTTTATCCCTTTCTCCCGTCCAAGGCTGCTTTTCAGCTTCCTGCAAACTACAACTTTGCAGTGGATGTTTATGGCAGAGTAAAGGGAAGAACAGGCCTCAAAGTTGTAGTGAAGGTCCTTGATGCTGCAGCCAGCCAGTTCTACAACATGGCAAGAGAACTGTCTGATGAAATCCAGATTCAGGTAGGATGATTTTCTACACAGTTGTTCATGCTGAGCTATCTCCTTCAGAACTGGAGTGAAGTCTGTATTTGAAATCAGGAATTTGAAATGCAGGAGTAGCTCCAGCTTTGGCTCATCTTTGAGCCCTTACTCTTGTTTGTATAATATTCCTCACTGGGGCTCATGCAGTTCATGGGCTCATGGGGGCAGGGGTCTTGGGAATTTGAATTTTTCTGAGCATGTTTCTGCCAATGTAAAGGACTTTTTTTTTTTTTTTTTTTTCCTTAATTGATTGAAAAGAGATTTGGGGATTTTGCATTTAATGATGAATTTTCCCCACGTTCACTTACTGCTTGTTCATGACTGTTTTCTCCCCTGAGAGGGAGAAGGGCTGCTGGGAATGTGTCTGTTCCAAGGTCCAGGTCTTATGTGAGTTGAAATGTCTGAGTTTTTCAGGTAACTAAGCAGTGCCAGCTCAGGCCCAAGCCCGGTCCTTTCTTATCCAGCAGGAGATTTGGCGTGTGCCAGCAACAGCAGTTTCGGCAGCTCGTGCTGGTACAGAGACGAGAGGATTTTGTTTTACAAAATAAAACAAGCAAACCCAAGCAGTGAGTAGTGAAATCACTGAGCCAATGCCCTGGGCTGTCCTCGCAGCCCGGGCTTGCCGTCCCTGAGCCCCCGGCCTGGAGGGCTCCGCGGCAAATCCCGTGTTCCTGGAAGTGCCCGTGTTGGACACTGTGGGATATGCTCAGGCAGAGACTTCCCCTACGGAGATGCAAAGAACAGAGAACGCCCTTGCAAGTTCTTCCCTCAGGAGCTGGAAGTGACCCCAGCCATGAGGCGCTGGCTCGGCACAGCCGCTGCTCGGGAGGCTCGGGGCGGACGTGGAGCTCTTCCCTCAGAGCTGCGCTGCTTTGCCTCAGCTCGCTGAACAATCACCGCTGCAGTTCCTTGTGGGAACCCCTGGGCAGGTGCTGTCGGGGTGACCGCCTTCCCGAGAGCGACCCGCTCCTGGTCGGACAACCAGCTCCCCCAGCCCACCTTACACCCAGGCCCAGATGTAGGAAAGGCGAGCTCGACCAGTGAATGAAGGAGGGCTTTTGACTTGAGGAATCCAACTGGGTTTTAATGTAGGAATGGCAGAGGGTCCGGGAAAGGCGGGATACAAGAGAGGTGGAGGGTAGGACAGGCAGGAAGGTCCACAACCGCAGTTGAAGGGCCTCAGTATCAAGGAGCCAGAGAGAGAGGGTGCTGATCTCTGTCACAGAAGCACAAGGCACTCAGGCACAAGGCACCAAGCCCGGAGCAGGGCAGGGCACAAGGTATATAACCGGGGAAGGGTAGGAGGCGTTAAGGTATGAACAAACCAATGGGGTTAGGGGAGAAGGGAGGAGCTGGGATGGGGTGACACAGCCACAGCCAATGGGGAGTGGAGAGGGGAGGGGTTCTAGACAGAGGCCAATGGGTAAACAGAGGACACAGAGTTTTCCAGAACAGGGCAGTGAGCACTGTTTAAGTGACAAAGCCAGATTTGCATGAGAGAACGGGGAACCCTGGGAAAAAGCTTTGGTTTCTCACCCTGAACTAGAAGGGAGTTTCCTTCCAGGGCATTCCCACTCCAATGTCCGACCCATGGCCTCCCACAGTTTCTACAAAGTCCAGTCGTTATCTCTGATGTGCTTGGGCACGAGTGTGTGTTCTGTCCTAGAACAGTTGTGTGTTGTAAAATTGAAGTATAATTCTCTTTGCTGTGGGCAGGTGTTTGGTTTGCATGCTGGCATTACCTAAGCAGGCTGGTTTCTCTCTTTCCAGATGCCAGTTTATGTCATGGGCATCACCAGCACTCAGACTCCGTTCTCCTTCGGCAGTGCTGTGCCAGGTTTAACATTCCACTGGTCTGTCACCAAGAGGGACACTCTGGATGTCAGGACAAGGCACAGTGAGGTAAAGTGTGTGTGTGTGTGTGTGTGTGTAGTGCATGTGTGTGCAGCTTGGGTAAAGGAAACGGTCACATCAGGGCAATGCAGGGAATATTGCTGCCTCCACTGCCTCAAAACCCAGGATCAGTTGTCAGCACCTCGGTGCCAATGTCTGCGCTTTCCGTGAGTCAAACTTTTATCCCTTTCTCCCGTCCAAGGCTGCTTTTCAGCTTCCTGCAAACTACAACTTTGCAGTGGATGTTTATGGCAGAGTAAAGGGAAGAACAGGCCTCAAAGTTGTAGTGAAGGTCCTTGATGCTGCAGCCAGCCAGTCCTTCAACGTGGCAAGAGAACTGTCTGATGAAATCCAGATTCAGGTAGGATGATTTTCTACACAGTTGTTCATGCTGAGCTATCTCCTTCAGAACTGGAGTGAAGTCTGTATTTGAAATCAGGAATTTGAAATGCAGGAGTAGCTCCAGCTTTGGCTCATCTTTGAGCCCTTACTCTTGTTTGTATAATATTCCTCACTGGGGCTCATGCAGTTCATGGGCTCATGGGGGCAGGGGTCTTGGGAATTTGAATTTTTCTGAGCATGTTTCTGCCAATGTAAAGGACTTTTTTTTTTTTTTTTTTTTCCTTAATTGATTGAAAAGAGATTTGGGGATTTTGCATTTAATGATGAATTTTCCCCACGTTCACTTACTGCTTGTTCATGACTGTTTTCTCCCCTGAGAGGGAGAAGGGCTGCTGGGAATGTGTCTGTTCCAAGGTCCAGGTCTTATGTGAGTTGAAATGTCTGAGTTTTTCAGGTAACTAAGCAGTGCCAGCTCAGGCCCAAGCCCGGTCCTTTCTTATCCAGCAGGAGATTTGGCGTGTGCCAGCAACAGCAGTTTCGGCAGCTCGTGCTGGTACAGAGACGAGAGGATTTTGTTTTACAAAATAAAACAAGCAAACCCAAGCAGTGAGTAGTGAAATCACTGAGCCAATGCCCTGGGCTGTCCTCGCAGCCCGGGCTTGCCGTCCCTGAGCCCCCGGCCTGGAGGGCTCCGCGGCAAATCCCGTGTTCCTGGAAGTGCCCGTGTTGGACACTGTGGGATATGCTCAGGCAGAGACTTCCCCTACGGAGATGCAAAGAACAGAGAACGCCCTTGCAAGTTCTTCCCTCAGGAGCTGGAAGTGACCCCAGCCATGAGGCGCTGGCTCGGCACAGCCGCTGCTCGGGAGGCTCGGGGCGGACGTGGAGCTCTTCCCTCAGAGCTGCGCTGCTTTGCCTCAGCTCGCTGAACAATCACCGCTGCAGTTCCTTGTGGGAACCCCTGGGCAGGTGCTGTCGGGGTGACCGCCTTCCCGAGAGCGACCCGCTCCTGGTCGGACAACCAGCTCCCCCAGCCCACCTTACACCCAGGCCCAGATGTAGGAAAGGCGAGCTCGACCAGTGAATGAAGGAGGGCTTTTGACTTGAGGAATCCAACTGGGTTTTAATGTAGGAATGGCAGAGGGTCCGGGAAAGGCGGGATACAAGAGAGGTGGAGGGTAGGACAGGCAGGAAGGTCCACAACCGCAGTTGAAGGGCCTCAGTATCAAGGAGCCAGAGAGAGAGGGTGCTGATCTCTGTCACAGAAGCACAAGGCACTCAGGCACAAGGCACCAAGCCCGGAGCAGGGCAGGGCACAAGGTATATAACCGGGGAAGGGTAGGAGGCGTTAAGGTATGAACAAACCAATGGGGTTAGGGGAGAAGGGAGGAGCTGGGATGGGGTGACACAGCCACAGCCAATGGGGAGTGGAGAGGGGAGGGGTTCTAGACAGAGGCCAATGGGTAAACAGAGGACACAGAGTTTTCCAGAACAGGGCAGTGAGCACTGTTTAAGTGACAAAGCCAGATTTGCATGAGAGAACGGGGAACCCTGGGAAAAAGCTTTGGTTTCTCACCCTGAACTAGAAGGGAGTTTCCTTCCAGGGCATTCCCACTCCAATGTCCGACCCATGGCCTCCCACAGTTTCTACAAAGTCCAGTCGTTATCTCTGATGTGCTTGGGCACGAGTGTGTGTTCTGTCCTAGAACAGTTGTGTGTTGTAAAATTGAAGTATAATTCTCTTTGCTGTGGGCAGGTGTTTGGTTTGCATGCTGGCATTACCTAAGCAGGCTGGTTTCTCTCTTTCCAGATGCCAGTTTATGTCATGGGCATCACCAGCACTCAGACTCCGTTCTCCTTCGGCAGTGCTGTGCCAGGTTTAACATTCCACTGGTCTGTCACCAAGAGGGACACTCTGGATGTCAGGACAAGGCACAGTGAGGTAAAGTGTGTGTGTGTGTGTGTGTGTGTAGTGCATGTGTGTGCAGCTTGGGTAAAGGAAACGGTCACATCAGGGCAATGCAGGGAATATTGCTGCCTCCACTGCCTCAAAACCCAGGATCAGTTGTCAGCACCTCGGTGCCAATGTCTGCGCTTTCCGTGAGTCAAACTTTTATCCCTTTCTCCCGTCCAAGGCTGCTTTTCAGCTTCCTGCAAACTACAACTTTGCAGTGGATGTTTATGGCAGAGTAAAGGGAAGAACAGGCCTCAAAGTTGTAGTGAAGGTCCTTGATGCTGCAGCCAGCCAGTTCTACAACATGGCAAGAGAACTGTCTGATGAAATCCAGATTCAGGTAGGATGATTTTCTACACAGTTGTTCATGCTGAGCTATCTCCTTCAGAACTGGAGTGAAGTCTGTATTTGAAATCAGGAATTTGAAATGCAGGAGTAGCTCCAGCTTTGGTTCATGCAGTTCATGGGCTCATGGGGGCAGGGGTCTTGGGAATTTGAATTTTTCTGAGCATGTTTCTGCCAATGTAAAGGTCTTTTTTTTTTTTTTTCCCTTAATTGATTGAGAAGAGATTTGGGGATTTTGCATTTAATGATGAATTTTCCCCATGTTCACTTACTGCTTGTTCATGACTGTTTTCTCCCCTGAGAGGGAGAAGGGCTGCTGGGAATGTGTCTGTTCCAAGGTCCAGGTCTTATGTGAGTTGAAATGTCTGAGTTTTTCAGGTAACTAAGCAGTGCCAGCTCAGGCCCAAGCCCGGTCCTTTCTTATCCAGCAGGAGATTTGGCGTGTGCCAGCAACAGCAGTTTCGGCAGCTCGTGCTGGTACAGAGACGAGAGGATTTTGTTTTACAAAATAAAACAAGCAAACCCAAGCAGTGAGTAGTGAAATCACTGAGCCAATGCCCTGGGCTGTCCTCGCAGCCCGGGCTTGCCGTCCCTGAGCTCCCGGCCTGGAGGGCTCCGCGGCAAATCCCGTGTTCCTGGAAGTGCCTGTGTTGGACACTGTGGGATATGCTCAGGCAGAGACTTCCCCTACGGAGATGCAAAGAACAGAGAACGCCCTTGCAAGTTCTTCCCTCAGGAGCTGGAAGTGACCCCAGCCATGAGGCGCTGGCTCGGCACAGCCGCTGCTCGGGAGGCTCGGGGCGGACGTGGAGCTCTTCCCTCAGAGCTGCGCTGCTTCGCCTCAGCTCGCTGAACAATCACCGCTGCAGTTCCTTGTGGGAACCCCTGGGCAGGTGCTGTCGGGGTGACCGCCTTCCCGAGAGCGACCCGCTCCTGGTCGGACAACCAGCTCCCCCAGCCCACCTTACACCCAGGCCCAGATGTAGGAAAGGCGAGCTCGACCAGTGAATGAAGGAGGGCTTTTGACTTGAGGAATCCAACTGGGTTTTAATGTAGGAATGGCAGAGGGTCCGGGAAAGGCGGGATACAAGAGAGGTGGAGGGTAGGACAGGCAGGAAGGTCCACAACCGCAGTTGAAGGGCCTCAGTATCAAGGAGCCAGAGAGAGAGGGTGCTGATCTCTGTCACAGAAGCACAAGGCACTCAGGCACAAGGCACCAAGCCCAGAGCAGGGCAGGGCACAAGGTATATAACCGGGGAAGGGTAGGAGGCGTTAAGGTATGAACAAACCAATGGGGTTAGGGGAGAAGGGAGGAGCTGGGATGGGGTGACACAGCCACAGCCAATGGGGAGTGGAGAGGGGAGGGGTTCTAGACACAGGCCAATGGGTAAACAGAGGACACAGAGTTTTCCAGAACAGGGCAGTGAGCACTGTTTAAGTGACAAAGCCAGATTTGCATGAGAGAATGGGGAACCCTGGGAAAAAGCTTTGGTTTCTCACCCTGAACTAGAAGGGAGTTTCCTTCCAGGGCATTCCCACTCCAATGTCCGACCCATGGCCTCCCACAGTTTCTAACAAAGTCCAGTTGTTATCTCTGATGTGCTTGGGCACGAGTGTGTGTTCTGTCCTAGAACAGTTGTGTGTTGTAAAATTGAAGTATAATTCTCTTTGCTGTGGGCAGGTGTTTGGTTTGCATGCTGGCATTACCTAAGCAGGCTGGTTTCTCTCTTTCCAGATGCCAGTTTATGTCATGGGCATCACCAGCACTCAGACTCCGTTCTCCTTCGGCAGTGCTGTGCCAGGTTTAACATTCCACTGGTCTGTCACCAAGGGGGACACTCTGGATGTCAGGACAAGGCACAGTGAGGTAAAGTGTGTGTGTGTGTGTGTAGTGCATGTGTGTGCAGCTTGGGTAAAGGAAACGGTCACATCAGGGCAATGCAGGGAATATTGCTGCCTCCACTGCCTCAAAACCCAGGATCAGTTGTCAGCACCTCGGTGCCAATGTCTGCGCTTTCCGTGAGTCAAACTTTTATCCCTTTCTCCCGTCCAAGGCTGCTTTTCAGCTTCCTGCAAACTACAACTTTGCAGTGGATGTTTATGGCAGAGTAAAGGGAAGAACAGGCCTCAAAGTTGTAGTGAAGGTCCTTGATGCTGCAGCCAGCCAGTTCTACAACATGGCAAGAGAACTGTCTGATGAAATCCAGATTCAGGTAGGATGATTTTCTACACAGTTGTTCATGCTGAGCTATCTCCTTCAGAACTGGAGTGAAGTCTGTATTTGAAATCAGGAATTTGAAATGCAGGAGTAGCTCCAGCTTTGGTTCATGCAGTTCATGGGCTCATGGGGGCAGGGGTCTTGGGAATTTGAATTTTTCTGAGCATGTTTCTGCCAATGTAAAGGTCTTTTTTTTTTCCCCTTAATTGATTGAGAAGAGATTTGGGGATTTTGCATTTAATGATGAATTTTCCCCATGTTCACTTACTGCTTGTTCATGACTGTTTTCTCCCCTGAGAGGGAGAAGGGCTGCTGGGAATGTGTCTGTTCCAAGGTCCAGGTCTTATGTGAGTTGAAATGTCTGAGTTTTTCAGGTAACTAAGCAGTGCCAGCTCAGGCCCAAGCCCGGTCCTTTCTTATCCAGCAGGAGATTTGGCGTGTGCCAGCAACAGCAGTTTCGGCAGCTCGTGCTGGTACAGAGACGAGAGGATTTTGTTTTACAAAATAAAACAAGCAAACCCAAGCAGTGAGTAGTGAAATCACTGAGCCAATGCCCTGGGCTGTCCTCGCAGCCCGGGCTTGCCGTCCCTGAGCCCCCGGCCTGGAGGGCTCCGCGGCAAATCCCGTGTTCACTGTTTAAGTGACAAAGCCAGATTTACATGAGAGAACGGGGAACCCTGGGAAAAAGCTTTGGTTTCTCACCCTGAACTAGAAGGGAGTTTCCTTCCAGGGCATTCCCACTCCAATGTCCGACCCATGGCCTCCCACAGTTTCTAACAAAGTCCAGTCGTTATCTCTGATGTGCTTGGGCACGAGTGTGTGTTCTGTCATAGAACAGTTGTGTGTTGTAAAATTGAAGTATAATTCTCTTTGCTGTGGGCAGGTGTTTGGTTTGCATGCTGGCATTACCTAAGCAGGCTGGTTTCTCTCTTTCCAGATGCCAGTTTATGTCATGGGCATCACCAGCACTCAGACTCCGTTCTCCTTCGGCAGTGCTGTGCCAGGTTTAACATTCCACTGGTCTGTCACCAAGAGGGACACTCTGGATGTCAGGACAAGGCACAGTGAGGTAAAGTGTGTGTGTGTGTGTGTGTAGTGCATGTGTGTGCAGCTTGGGTAAAGGAAACGGTCACATCAGGGCAATGCAGGGAATATTGCTGCCTCCACTGCCTCAAAACCCAGGATCAGTTGTCAGCACCTCGGTGCCAATGTCTGCGCTTTCCGTGAGTCAAACTTTTATCCCTTTCTCCCGTCCAAGGCTGCTTTTCAGCTTCCTGCAAACTACAACTTTGCAGTGGATGTTTATGGCAGAGTAAAGGGAAGAACAGGCCTCAAAGTTGTAGTGAAGGTCCTTGATGCTGCAGCCAGCCAGTTCTACAACATGGCAAGAGAACTGTCTGATGAAATCCAGATTCAGGTAGGATGATTTTCTACACAGTTGTTCATGCTGAGCTATCTCCTTCAGAACTGGAGTGAAGTCTGTATTTGAAATCAGGAATTTGAAATGCAGGAGTAGCTCCAGCTTTGGCTCATCTTTGAGCCCTTACTCTTGTTTGTATAATATTCCTCACTGGGGCTCATGCAGTTCATGGGCTCATGGGGGCAGGGGTCTTGGGAATTTGAATTTTTCTGAGCATGTTTCTGCCAATGTAAAGGTCTTTTTTTTTTTTTTTTTTTTCCTTAATTGATTGAGAAGAGATTTGGGGATTTTGCATTTAATGATGAATTTTCCCCACGTTCACTTACTGCTTGTTCATGACTGTTTTCTCCCCTGAGAGGGAGAAGGGCTGCTGGGAATGTGTCTGTTCCAAGGTCCAGGTCTTATGTGAGTTGAAATGTCTGAGTTTTTCAGGTAACTAAGCAGTGCCAGCTCAGGCCCAAGCCCAGTCCTTTCTTATCCAGCAGGAGATTTGGCGTGTGCCAGCAACAGCAGTTTCGGCAGCTCGTGCTGGTACAGAGACGAGAGGATTTTGTTTTACAAAATAAAACAAGCAAACCCAAGCAGTGAGTAGTGAAATCACTGAGCCAATGCCCTGGGCTGTCCTCGCAGCCCGGGCTTGCCGTCCCTGAGCCCCCGGCCTGGAGGGCTCCGCGGCAAATCCCGTGTTCCTGGAAGTGCCCGTGTTGGACACTGTGGGATATGCTCAGGCAGAGACTTCCCCTACGGAGATGCAAAGAACAGAGAACGCCCTTGCAAGTTCTTCCCTCAGGAGCTGGAAGTGACCCCAGCCATGAGGCGCTGGCTCGGCACAGCCGCTGCTCGGGAGGCTCGGGGCGGACGTGGAGCTCTTCCCTCAGAGCTGCGCTGCTTTGCCTCAGCTCGCTGAACAATCACCGCTGCAGTTCCTTGTGGGAACCCCTGGGCAGGTGCTGTCGGGGTGACCGCCTTCCCGAGAGCGACCCGCTCCTGGTCGGACAACCAGCTCCCCCAGCCCACCTTACACCCAGGCCCAGATGTAGGAAAGGCGAGCTCGACCAGTGAATGAAGGAGGGCTTTTGACTTGAGGATTCCAACTGGGTTTTAATGTAGGAATGGCAGAGGGTCCGGGAAAGGCGGGATACAAGAGAGGTGGAGGGTAGGACAGGCAGGAAGGTCCACAACCGCAGTTGAAGGGCCTCAGTATCAAGGAGCCAGAGAGAGAGGGTGCTGATCTCTGTCACAGAAGCACAAGGCACTCAGGCACAAGGCACCAAGCCCGGAGCAGGGCAGGGCACAAGGTATATAACCGGGGAAGGGTAGGAGGCGTTAAGGTATGAACAAACCAATGGGGTTAGGGGAGAAGGGAGGAGCTGGGATGGGGTGACACAGCCACAGCCAATGGGGAGTGGAGAGGGGAGGGGTTCTAGACAGAGGCCAATGGGTAAACAGAGGACACAGAGTTTTCCAGAACAGGGCAGTGAGCACTGTTTAAGTGACAAAGCCAGATTTGCATGAGAGAACGGGGAACCCTGGGAAAAAGCTTTGGTTTCTCACCCTGAACTAGAAGGGAGTTTCCTTCCAGGGCATTCCCACTCCAATGTCCGACCCATGGCCTCCCACAGTTTCTACAAAGTCCAGTCGTTATCTCTGATGTGCTTGGGCACGAGTGTGTGTTCTGTCCTAGAACAGTTGTGTGTTGTAAAATTGAAGTATAATTCTCTTTGCTGTGGGCAGGTGTTTGGTTTGCATGCTGGCATTACCTAAGCAGGCTGGTTTCTCTCTTTCCAGATGCCAGTTTATGTCATGGGCATCACCAGCACTCAGACTCCGTTCTCCTTCGGCAGTGCTGTGCCAGGTTTAACATTCCACTGGTCTGTCACCAAGAGGGACACTCTGGATGTCAGGACAAGGCACAGTGAGGTAAAGTGTGTGTGTGTGTGTGTGTGTGTAGTGCATGTGTGTGCAGCTTGGGTAAAGGAAACGGTCACATCAGGGCAATGCAGGGAATATTGCTGCCTCCACTGCCTCAAAACCCAGGATCAGTTGTCAGCACCTCGGTGCCAATGTCTGCGCTTTCCGTGAGTCAAACTTTTATCCCTTTCTCCCGTCCAAGGCTGCTTTTCAGCTTCCTGCAAACTACAACTTTGCAGTGGATGTTTATGGCAGAGTAAAGGGAAGAACAGGCCTCAAAGTTGTAGTGAAGGTCCTTGATGCTGCAGCCAGCCAGTTCTACAACATGGCAAGAGAACTGTCTGATGAAATCCAGATTCAGGTAGGATGATTTTCTACACAGTTGTTCATGCTGAGCTATCTCCTTCAGAACTGGAGTGAAGTCTGTATTTGAAATCAGGAATTTGAAATGCAGGAGTAGCTCCAGCTTTGGTTCATGCAGTTCATGGGCTCATGGGGGCAGGGGTCTTGGGAATTTGAATTTTTCTGAGCATGTTTCTGCCAATGTAAAGGTCTTTTTTTTTTTTTTCCCCTTAATTGATTGAGAAGAGATTTGGGGATTTTGCATTTAATGATGAATTTTCCCCATGTTCACTTACTGCTTGTTCATGACTGTTTTCTCCCCTGAGAGGGAGAAGGGCTGCTGGGAATGTGTCTGTTCCAAGGTCCAGGTCTTATGTGAGTTGAAATGTCTGAGTTTTTCAGGTAACTAAGCAGTGCCAGCTCAGGCCCAAGCCCGGTCCTTTCTTATCCAGCAGGAGATTTGGCGTGTGCCAGCAACAGCAGTTTCGGCAGCTCGTGCTGGTACAGAGACGAGAGGATTTTGTTTTACAAAATAAAACAAGCAAACCCAAGCAGTGAGTAGTGAAATCACTGAGCCAATGCCCTGGGCTGTCCTCGCAGCCCGGGCTTGCCGTCCCTGAGCTCCCGGCCTGGAGGGCTCCGCGGCAAATCCCGTGTTCCTGGAAGTGCCTGTGTTGGACACTGTGGGATATGCTCAGGCAGAGACTTCCCCTACGGAGATGCAAAGAACAGAGAACGCCCTTGCAAGTTCTTCCCTCAGGAGCTGGAAGTGACCCCAGCCATGAGGCGCTGGCTCGGCACAGCCGCTGCTCGGGAGGCTCGGGGCGGACGTGGAGCTCTTCCCTCAGAGCTGCGCTGCTTCGCCTCAGCTCGCTGAACAATCACCGCTGCAGTTCCTTGTGGGAACCCCTGGGCAGGTGCTGTCGGGGTGACCGCCTTCCCGAGAGCGACCCGCTCCTGGTCGGACAACCAGCTCCCCCAGCCCACCTTACACCCAGGCCCAGATGTAGGAAAGGCGAGCTCGACCAGTGAATGAAGGAGGGCTTTTGACTTGAGGAATCCAACTGGGTTTTAATGTAGGAATGGCAGAGGGTCCGGGAAAGGCGGGATACAAGAGAGGTGGAGGGTAGGACAGGCAGGAAGGTCCACAACCGCAGTTGAAGGGCCTCAGTATCAAGGAGCCAGAGAGAGAGGGTGCTGATCTCTGTCACAGAAGCACAAGGCACTCAGGCACAAGGCACCAAGCCCGGAGCAGGGCAGGGCACAAGGTATATAACCGGGGAAGGGTAGGAGGCGTTAAGGTATGAACAAACCAATGGGGTTAGGGGAGAAGGGAGGAGCTGGGATGGGGTGACACAGCCACAGCCAATGGGGAGTGGAGAGGGGAGGGGTTCTAGACAGAGGCCAATGGGTAAACAGAGGACACAGAGTTTTCCAGAACAGGGCAGTGAGCACTGTTTAAGTGACAAAGCCAGATTTGCATGAGAGAATGGGGAACCCTGGGAAAAAGCTTTGGTTTCTCACCCTGAACTAGAAGGGAGTTTCCTTCCAGGGCATTCCCACTCCAATGTCCGACCCATGGCCTCCCACAGTTTCTAACAAAGTCCAGTCGTTATCTCTGATGTGCTTGGGCACGAGTGTGTGTTCTGTCCTAGAACAGTTGTGTGTTGTAAAATTGAAGTATAATTCTCTTTGCTGTGGGCAGGTGTTTGGTTTGCATGCTGGCATTACCTAAGCAGGCTGGTTTCTCTCTTTCCAGATGCCAGTTTATGTCATGGGCATCACCAGCACTCAGACTCCGTTCTCCTTCGGCAGTGCTGTGCCAGGTTTAACATTCCACTGGTCTGTCACCAAGAGGGACACTCTGGATGTCAGGACAAGGCACAGTGAGGTAAAGTGTGTGTGTGTGTGTGTGTAGTGCATGTGTGTGCAGCTTGGGTAAAGGAAACGGTCACATCAGGGCAATGCAGGGAATATTGCTGCCTCCACTGCCTCAAAACCCAGGATCAGTTGTCAGCACCTCGGTGCCAATGTCTGCGCTTTCCGTGAGTCAAACTTTTATCCCTTTCTCCCGTCCAAGGCTGCTTTTCAGCTTCCTGCAAACTACAACTTTGCAGTGGATGTTTATGGCAGAGTAAAGGGAAGAACAGGCCTCAAAGTTGTAGTGAAGGTCCTTGATGCTGCAGCCAGCCAGTTCTACAACATGGCAAGAGAACTGTCTGATGAAATCCAGATTCAGGTAGGATGATTTTCTACACAGTTGTTCATGCTGAGCTATCTCCTTCAGAACTGGAGTGAAGTCTGTATTTGAAATCAGGAATTTGAAATGCAGGAGTAGCTCCAGCTTTGGTTCATGCAGTTCATGGGCTCATGGGGGCAGGGGTCTTGGGAATTTGAATTTTTCTGAGCATGTTTCTGCCAATGTAAAGGTCTTTTTTTTTTCCCCTTAATTGATTGAGAAGAGATTTGGGGATTTTGCATTTAATGATGAATTTTCCCCATGTTCACTTACTGCTTGTTCATGACTGTTTTCTCCCCTGAGAGGGAGAAGGGCTGCTGGGAATGTGTCTGTTCCAAGGTCCAGGTCTTATGTGAGTTGAAATGTCTGAGTTTTTCAGGTAACTAAGCAGTGCCAGCTCAGGCCCAAGCCCGGTCCTTTCTTATCCAGCAGGAGATTTGGCGTGTGCCAGCAACAGCAGTTTCGGCAGCTCGTGCTGGTACAGAGACGAGAGGATTTTGTTTTACAAAATAAAACAAGCAAACCCAAGCAGTGAGTAGTGAAATCACTGAGCCAATGCCCTGGGCTGTCCTCGCAGCCCGGGCTTGCCGTCCCTGAGCCCCCGGCCTGGAGGGCTCCGCGGCAAATCCCGTGTTCACTGTTTAAGTGACAAAGCCAGATTTACATGAGAGAACGGGGAACCCTGGGAAAAAGCTTTGGTTTCTCACCCTGAACTAGAAGGGAGTTTCCTTCCAGGGCATTCCCACTCCAATGTCCGACCCATGGCCTCCCACAGTTTCTAACAAAGTCCAGTCGTTATCTCTGATGTGCTTGGGCACGAGTGTGTGTTCTGTCATAGAACAGTTGTGTGTTGTAAAATTGAAGTATAATTCTCTTTGCTGTGGGCAGGTGTTTGGTTTGCATGCTGGCATTACCTAAGCAGGCTGGTTTCTCTCTTTCCAGATGCCAGTTTATGTCATGGGCATCACCAGCACTCAGACTCCGTTCTCCTTCGGCAGTGCTGTGCCAGGTTTAACATTCCACTGGTCTGTCACCAAGAGGGACACTCTGGATGTCAGGACAAGGCACAGTGAGGTAAAGTGTGTGTGTGTGTGTGTGTAGTGCATGTGTGTGCAGCTTGGGTAAAGGAAACGGTCACATCAGGGCAATGCAGGGAATATTGCTGCCTCCACTGCCTCAAAACCCAGGATCAGTTGTCAGCACCTCGGTGCCAATGTCTGCGCTTTCCGTGAGTCAAACTTTTATCCCTTTCTCCCGTCCAAGGCTGCTTTTCAGCTTCCTGCAAACTACAACTTTGCAGTGGATGTTTATGGCAGAGTAAAGGGAAGAACAGGCCTCAAAGTTGTAGTGAAGGTCCTTGATGCTGCAGCCAGCCAGTTCTACAACATGGCAAGAGAACTGTCTGATGAAATCCAGATTCAGGTAGGATGATTTTCTACACAGTTGTTCATGCTGAGCTATCTCCTTCAGAACTGGAGTGAAGTCTGTATTTGAAATCAGGAATTTGAAATGCAGGAGTAGCTCCAGCTTTGGCTCATCTTTGAGCCCTTACTCTTGTTTGTATAATATTCCTCACTGGGGCTCATGCAGTTCATGGGCTCATGGGGGCAGGGGTCTTGGGAATTTGAATTTTTCTGAGCATGTTTCTGCCAATGTAAAGGTCTTTTTTTTTTTTTTTTTCCCTTTAATTGATTGAGAAGAGATTTGGGGATTTTGCATTTAATGATGAATTTTCCCCATGTTCACTTACTGCTTGTTCATGACTGTTTTCTCCCCTGAGAGGGAGAAGGGCTGCTGGGAATGTGTCTGTTCCAAGGTCCAGGTCTTATGTGAGTTGAAATGTCTGAGTTTTTCAGGTAACTAAGCAGTGCCAGCTCAGGCCCAAGCCCGGTCCTTTCTTATCCAGCAGGAGATTTGGCGTGTGCCAGCAACAGCAGTTTCGGCAGCTCGTGCTGGTACAGAGACGAGAGGATTTTGTTTTACAAAATAAAACAAGCAAACCCAAGCAGTGAGTAGTGAAATCACTGAGCCAATGCCCTGGGCTGTCCTCGCAGCCCGGGCTTGCCGTCCCTGAGCCCCCGGCCTGGAGGGCTCCGCGGCAAATCCCGTGTTCCTGGAAGTGCCCGTGTTGGACACTGTGGGATATGCTCAGGCAGAGACTTCCCCTACGGAGATGCAAAGAACAGAGAACGCCCTTGCAAGTTCTTCCCTCAGGAGCTGGAAGTGACCCCAGCCATGAGGCGCTGGCTCGGCACAGCCGCTGCTCGGGAGGCTCGGGGCGGACGTGGAGCTCTTCCCTCAGAGCTGCGCTGCTTCGCCTCAGCTCGCTGAACAATCACCGCTGCAGTTCCTTGTGGGAACCCCTGGGCAGGTGCTGTCGGGGTGACCGCCTTCCCGAGAGCGACCCGCTCCTGGTCGGACAACCAGCTCCCCCAGCCCACCTTACACCCAGGCCCAGATGTAGGAAAGGCGTGCTCGACCAGTGAATGAAGGAGGGCTTTTGACTTGAGGAATCCAACTGGGTTTTAATGTAGGAATGGCAGAGGGTCCGGGAAAGGCGGGATACAAGAGAGGTGGAGGGTAGGACAGGCAGGAAGGTCCACAACCGCAGTTGAAGGGCCTCAGTATCAAGGAGCCAGAGAGAGAGAGTGCTGATCTCTGTCACAGAAGCACAAGGCACTCAGGCACAAGGCACCAAGCCCGGAGCAGGGCAGGGCACAAGGTATATAACCGGGGAAGGGTAGGAGGCGTTAAGGTATGAACAAACCAATGGGGTTAGGGGAGAAGGGAGGAGCTGGGATGGGGTGACACAGCCACAGCCAATGGGGAGTGGAGAGGGGAGGGGTTCTAGACAGAGGCCAATGGGTAAACAGAGGACACAGAGTTTTCCAGAACAGGGCAGTGAGCACTGTTTAAGTGACAAAGCCAGATTTGCATGAGAGAATGGGGAACCCTGGGAAAAAGCTTTGGTTTCTCACCCTGAACTAGAAGGGAGTTTCCTTCCAGGGCATTCCCACTCCAATGTCCGACCCATGGCCTCCCACAGTTTCTAACAAAGTCCAGTCGTTATCTCTGATGTGCTTGGCCACAAGTGTGTGTTCTGTCCTAGAACAGTTGTGTGTTGTAAAATTGAAGTATAATTCTCTTTGCTGTGGGCAGGTGTTTGGTTTGCATGCTGGCATTACCTAAGCAGGCTGGTTTCTCTCTTTCCAGATGCCAGTTTATGTCATGGGCATCACCAGCACTCAGACTCCGTTCTCCTTCGGCAGTGCTGTGCCAGGTTTAACATTCCACTGGTCTGTCACCAAGAGGGACACTCTGGATGTCAGGACAAGGCACAGTGAGGTAAAGTGTGTGTGTTGTCAGCTTTGGTAAAGGAAATGGTCACATCAGGGCAATGCAGGGAATATTGCTGCCTCCACTGCCTCAAAACCCAGGATCAGTTGTCAGCACCTCGGTGCCAATGTCTGCGCTTTCCGTGAGTCAAACTTTTATCCCTTTCTCCCGTCCAAGGCTGCTTTTCAGCTTCCTGCAAACTACAACTTTGCAGTGGATGTTTATGGCAGAGTAAAGGGAAGAACAGGCCTCAAAGTTGTAGTGAAGGTCCTTGATGCTGCAGCCAGCCAGTTCTACAACATGGCAAGAGAACTGTCTGATGAAATCCAGATTCAGGTAGGATGATTTTCTACACAGTTGTTCATGCTGAGCTATCTCCTTCAGAACTGGAGTGAAGTCTGTATTTGAAATCAGGAATTTGAAATGCAGGAGTAGCTCCAGCTTTGGTTCATGCAGTTCATGGGCTCATGGGGGCAGGGGTCTTGGGAATTTGAATTTTTCTGAGCATGTTTCTGCCAATGTAAAGGTCTTTTTTTTTTCCCCTTAATTGATTGAGAAGAGATTTGGGGATTTTGCATTTAATGATGAATTTTCCCCATGTTCACTTACTGCTTGTTCATGACTGTTTTCTCCCCTGAGAGGGAGAAGGGCTGCTGGGAATGTGTCTGTTCCAAGGTCCAGGTCTTATGTGAGTTGAAATGTCTGAGTTTTTCAGGTAACTAAGCAGTGCCAGCTCAGGCCCAAGCCCGGTCCTTTCTTATCCAGCAGGAGATTTGGCGTGTGCCAGCAACAGCAGTTTCGGCAGCTCGTGCTGGTACAGAGACGAGAGGATTTTGTTTTACAAAATAAAACAAGCAAACCCAAGCAGTGAGTAGTGAAATCACTGAGCCAATGCCCTGGGCTGTCCTCGCAGCCCGGGCTTGCCGTCCCTGAGCTCCCGGCCTGGAGGGCTCCGCGGCAAATCCCGTGTTCCTGGAAGTGCCTGTGTTGGACACTGTGGGATATGCTCAGGCAGAGACTTCCCCTACGGAGATGCAAAGAACAGAGAACGCCCTTGCAAGTTCTTCCCTCAGGAGCTGGAAGTGACCCCAGCCATGAGGCGCTGGCTCGGCACAGCCGCTGCTCGGGAGGCTCGGGGCGGACGTGGAGCTCTTCCCTCAGAGCTGCGCTGCTTCGCCTCAGCTCGCTGAACAATCACCGCTGCAGTTCCTTGTGGGAACCCCTGGGCAGGTGCTGTCGGGGTGACCGCCTTCCCGAGAGCGACCCGCTCCTGGTCGGACAACCAGCTCCCCCAGCCCACCTTACACCCAGGCCCAGATGTAGGAAAGGCGAGCTCGACCAGTGAATGAAGGAGGGCTTTTGACTTGAGGAATCCAACTGGGTTTTAATGTAGGAATGGCAGAGGGTCCGGGAAAGGCGGGATACAAGAGAGGTGGAGGGTAGGACAGGCAGGAAGGTCCACAACCGCAGTTGAAGGGCCTCAGTATCAAGGAGCCAGAGAGAGAGGGTGCTGATCTCTGTCACAGAAGCACAAGGCACTCAGGCACAAGGCACCAAGCCCAGAGCAGGGCAGGGCACAAGGTATATAACCGGGGAAGGGTAGGAGGCGTTAAGGTATGAACAAACCAATGGGGTTAGGGGAGAAGGGAGGAGCTGGGATGGGGTGACACAGCCACAGCCAATGGGGAGTGGAGAGGGGAGGGGTTCTAGACAGAGGCCAATGGGTAAACAGAGGACACAGAGTTTTCCAGAACAGGGCAGTGAGCACTGTTTAAGTGACAAAGCCAGATTTGCATGAGAGAATGGGGAACCCTGGGAAAAAGCTTTGGTTTCTCACCCTGAACTAGAAGGGAGTTTCCTTCCAGGGCATTCCCACTCCAATGTCCGACCCATGGCCTCCCACAGTTTCTAACAAAGTCCAGTTGTTATCTCTGATGTGCTTGGGCACGAGTGTGTGTTCTGTCCTAGAACAGTTGTGTGTTGTAAAATTGAAGTATAATTCTCTTTGCTGTGGGCAGGTGTTTGGTTTGCATGCTGGCATTACCTAAGCAGGCTGGTTTCTCTCTTTCCAGATGCCAGTTTATGTCATGGGCATCACCAGCACTCAGACTCCGTTCTCCTTCGGCAGTGCTGTGCCAGGTTTAACATTCCACTGGTCTGTCACCAAGGGGGACACTCTGGATGTCAGGACAAGGCACAGTGAGGTAAAGTGTGTGTGTGTGTGTGTAGTGCATGTGTGTGCAGCTTGGGTAAAGGAAACGGTCACATCAGGGCAATGCAGGGAATATTGCTGCCTCCACTGCCTCAAAACCCAGGATCAGTTGTCAGCACCTCGGTGCCAATGTCTGCGCTTTCCGTGAGTCAAACTTTTATCCCTTTCTCCCGTCCAAGGCTGCTTTTCAGCTTCCTGCAAACTACAACTTTGCAGTGGATGTTTATGGCAGAGTAAAGGGAAGAACAGGCCTCAAAGTTGTAGTGAAGGTCCTTGATGCTGCAGCCAGCCAGTTCTACAACATGGCAAGAGAACTGTCTGATGAAATCCAGATTCAGGTAGGATGATTTTCTACACAGTTGTTCATGCTGAGCTATCTCCTTCAGAACTGGAGTGAAGTCTGTATTTGAAATCAGGAATTTGAAATGCAGGAGTAGCTCCAGCTTTGGTTCATGCAGTTCATGGGCTCATGGGGGCAGGGGTCTTGGGAATTTGAATTTTTCTGAGCATGTTTCTGCCAATGTAAAGGTCTTTTTTTTTTCCCCTTAATTGATTGAGAAGAGATTTGGGGATTTTGCATTTAATGATGAATTTTCCCCATGTTCACTTACTGCTTGTTCATGACTGTTTTCTCCCCTGAGAGGGAGAAGGGCTGCTGGGAATGTGTCTGTTCCAAGGTCCAGGTCTTATGTGAGTTGAAATGTCTGAGTTTTTCAGGTAACTAAGCAGTGCCAGCTCAGGCCCAAGCCCGGTCCTTTCTTATCCAGCAGGAGATTTGGCGTGTGCCAGCAACAGCAGTTTCGGCAGCTCGTGCTGGTACAGAGACGAGAGGATTTTGTTTTACAAAATAAAACAAGCAAACCCAAGCAGTGAGTAGTGAAATCACTGAGCCAATGCCCTGGGCTGTCCTCGCAGCCCGGGCTTGCCGTCCCTGAGCCCCCGGCCTGGAGGGCTCCGCGGCAAATCCCGTGTTCACTGTTTAAGTGACAAAGCCAGATTTACATGAGAGAACGGGGAACCCTGGGAAAAAGCTTTGGTTTCTCACCCTGAACTAGAAGGGAGTTTCCTTCCAGGGCATTCCCACTCCAATGTCCGACCCATGGCCTCCCACAGTTTCTAACAAAGTCCAGTCGTTATCTCTGATGTGCTTGGGCACGAGTGTGTGTTCTGTCATAGAACAGTTGTGTGTTGTAAAATTGAAGTATAATTCTCTTTGCTGTGGGCAGGTGTTTGGTTTGCATGCTGGCATTACCTAAGCAGGCTGGTTTCTCTCTTTCCAGATGCCAGTTTATGTCATGGGCATCACCAGCACTCAGACTCCGTTCTCCTTCGGCAGTGCTGTGCCAGGTTTAACATTCCACTGGTCTGTCACCAAGAGGGACACTCTGGATGTCAGGACAAGGCACAGTGAGGTAAAGTGTGTGTGTGTGTGTGTGTAGTGCATGTGTGTGCAGCTTGGGTAAAGGAAACGGTCACATCAGGGCAATGCAGGGAATATTGCTGCCTCCACTGCCTCAAAACCCAGGATCAGTTGTCAGCACCTCGGTGCCAATGTCTGCGCTTTCCGTGAGTCAAACTTTTATCCCTTTCTCCCGTCCAAGGCTGCTTTTCAGCTTCCTGCAAACTACAACTTTGCAGTGGATGTTTATGGCAGAGTAAAGGGAAGAACAGGCCTCAAAGTTGTAGTGAAGGTCCTTGATGCTGCAGCCAGCCAGTTCTACAACATGGCAAGAGAACTGTCTGATGAAATCCAGATTCAGGTAGGATGATTTTCTACACAGTTGTTCATGCTGAGCTATCTCCTTCAGAACTGGAGTGAAGTCTGTATTTGAAATCAGGAATTTGAAATGCAGGAGTAGCTCCAGCTTTGGCTCATCTTTGAGCCCTTACTCTTGTTTGTATAATATTCCTCACTGGGGCTCATGCAGTTCATGGGCTCATGGGGGCAGGGGTCTTGGGAATTTGAATTTTTCTGAGCATGTTTCTGCCAATGTAAAGGACTTTTTTTTTTTTTTTTTTTTCCTTAATTGATTGAGAAGAGATTTGGGGATTTTGCATTTAATGATGAATTTTCCCCACGTTCACTTACTGCTTGTTCATGACTGTTTTCTCCCCTGAGAGGGAGAAGGGCTGCTGGGAATGTGTCTGTTCCAAGGTCCAGGTCTTATGTGAGTTGAAATGTCTGAGTTTTTCAGGTAACTAAGCAGTGCCAGCTCAGGCCCAAGCCCAGTCCTTTCTTATCCAGCAGGAGATTTGGCGTGTGCCAGCAACAGCAGTTTCGGCAGCTCGTGCTGGTACAGAGACGAGAGGATTTTGTTTTACAAAATAAAACAAGCAAACCCAAGCAGTGAGTAGTGAAATCACTGAGCCAATGCCCTGGGCTGTCCTCGCAGCCCGGGCTTGCCGTCCCTGAGCCCCCGGCCTGGAGGGCTCCGCGGCAAATCCCGTGTTCCTGGAAGTGCCCGTGTTGGACACTGTGGGATATGCTCAGGCAGAGACTTCCCCTACGGAGATGCAAAGAACAGAGAACGCCCTTGCAAGTTCTTCCCTCAGGAGCTGGAAGTGACCCCAGCCATGAGGCGCTGGCTCGGCACAGCCGCTGCTCGGGAGGCTCGGGGCGGACGTGGAGCTCTTCCCTCAGAGCTGCGCTGCTTTGCCTCAGCTCGCTGAACAATCACCGCTGCAGTTCCTTGTGGGAACCCCTGGGCAGGTGCTGTCGGGGTGACCGCCTTCCCGAGAGCGACCCGCTCCTGGTCGGACAACCAGCTCCCCCAGCCCACCTTACACCCAGGCCCAGATGTAGGAAAGGCGAGCTCGACCAGTGAATGAAGGAGGGCTTTTGACTTGAGGAATCCAACTGGGTTTTAATGTAGGAATGGCAGAGGGTCCGGGAAAGGCGGGATACAAGAGAGGTGGAGGGTAGGACAGGCAGGAAGGTCCACAACCGCAGTTGAAGGGCCTCAGTATCAAGGAGCCAGAGAGAGAGGGTGCTGATCTCTGTCACAGAAGCACAAGGCACTCAGGCACAAGGCACCAAGCCCGGAGCAGGGCAGGGCACAAGGTATATAACCGGGGAAGGGTAGGAGGCGTTAAGGTATGAACAAACCAATGGGGTTAGGGGAGAAGGGAGGAGCTGGGATGGGGTGACACAGCCACAGCCAATGGGGAGTGGAGAGGGGAGGGGTTCTAGACAGAGGCCAATGGGTAAACAGAGGACACAGAGTTTTCCAGAACAGGGCAGTGAGCACTGTTTAAGTGACAAAGCCAGATTTGCATGAGAGAACGGGGAACCCTGGGAAAAAGCTTTGGTTTCTCACCCTGAACTAGAAGGGAGTTTCCTTCCAGGGCATTCCCACTCCAATGTCCGACCCATGGCCTCCCACAGTTTCTACAAAGTCCAGTCGTTATCTCTGATGTGCTTGGGCACGAGTGTGTGTTCTGTCCTAGAACAGTTGTGTGTTGTAAAATTGAAGTATAATTCTCTTTGCTGTGGGCAGGTGTTTGGTTTGCATGCTGGCATTACCTAAGCAGGCTGGTTTCTCTCTTTCCAGATGCCAGTTTATGTCATGGGCATCACCAGCACTCAGACTCCGTTCTCCTTCGGCAGTGCTGTGCCAGGTTTAACATTCCACTGGTCTGTCACCAAGAGGGACACTCTGGATGTCAGGACAAGGCACAGTGAGGTAAAGTGTGTGTGTGTGTGTGTGTGTGTAGTGCATGTGTGTGCAGCTTGGGTAAAGGAAACGGTCACATCAGGGCAATGCAGGGAATATTGCTGCCTCCACTGCCTCAAAACCCAGGATCAGTTGTCAGCACCTCGGTGCCAATGTCTGCGCTTTCCGTGAGTCAAACTTTTATCCCTTTCTCCCGTCCAAGGCTGCTTTTCAGCTTCCTGCAAACTACAACTTTGCAGTGGATGTTTATGGCAGAGTAAAGGGAAGAACAGGCCTCAAAGTTGTAGTGAAGGTCCTTGATGCTGCAGCCAGCCAGTTCTACAACATGGCAAGAGAACTGTCTGATGAAATCCAGATTCAGGTAGGATGATTTTCTACACAGTTGTTCATGCTGAGCTATCTCCTTCAGAACTGGAGTGAAGTCTGTATTTGAAATCAGGAATTTGAAATGCAGGAGTAGCTCCAGCTTTGGTTCATGCAGTTCATGGGCTCATGGGGGCAGGGGTCTTGGGAATTTGAATTTTTCTGAGCATGTTTCTGCCAATGTAAAGGTCTTTTTTTTTTTTTTCCCCTTAATTGATTGAGAAGAGATTTGGGGATTTTGCATTTAATGATGAATTTTCCCCATGTTCACTTACTGCTTGTTCATGACTGTTTTCTCCCCTGAGAGGGAGAAGGGCTGCTGGGAATGTGTCTGTTCCAAGGTCCAGGTCTTATGTGAGTTGAAATGTCTGAGTTTTTCAGGTAACTAAGCAGTGCCAGCTCAGGCCCAAGCCCGGTCCTTTCTTATCCAGCAGGAGATTTGGCGTGTGCCAGCAACAGCAGTTTCGGCAGCTCGTGCTGGTACAGAGACGAGAGGATTTTGTTTTACAAAATAAAACAAGCAAACCCAAGCAGTGAGTAGTGAAATCACTGAGCCAATGCCCTGGGCTGTCCTCGCAGCCCGGGCTTGCCGTCCCTGAGCTCCCGGCCTGGAGGGCTCCGCGGCAAATCCCGTGTTCCTGGAAGTGCCTGTGTTGGACACTGTGGGATATGCTCAGGCAGAGACTTCCCCTACGGAGATGCAAAGAACAGAGAACGCCCTTGCAAGTTCTTCCCTCAGGAGCTGGAAGTGACCCCAGCCATGAGGCGCTGGCTCGGCACAGCCGCTGCTCGGGAGGCTCGGGGCGGACGTGGAGCTCTTCCCTCAGAGCTGCGCTGCTTCGCCTCAGCTCGCTGAACAATCACCGCTGCAGTTCCTTGTGGGAACCCCTGGGCAGGTGCTGTCGGGGTGACCGCCTTCCCGAGAGCGACCCGCTCCTGGTCGGACAACCAGCTCCCCCAGCCCACCTTACACCCAGGCCCAGATGTAGGAAAGGCGAGCTCGACCAGTGAATGAAGGAGGGCTTTTGACTTGAGGAATCCAACTGGGTTTTAATGTAGGAATGGCAGAGGGTCCGGGAAAGGCGGGATACAAGAGAGGTGGAGGGTAGGACAGGCAGGAAGGTCCACAACCGCAGTTGAAGGGCCTCAGTATCAAGGAGCCAGAGAGAGAGGGTGCTGATCTCTGTCACAGAAGCACAAGGCACTCAGGCACAAGGCACCAAGCCCGGAGCAGGGCAGGGCACAAGGTATATAACCGGGGAAGGGTAGGAGGCGTTAAGGTATGAACAAACCAATGGGGTTAGGGGAGAAGGGAGGAGCTGGGATGGGGTGACACAGCCACAGCCAATGGGGAGTGGAGAGGGGAGGGGTTCTAGACAGAGGCCAATGGGTAAACAGAGGACACAGAGTTTTCCAGAACAGGGCAGTGAGCACTGTTTAAGTGACAAAGCCAGATTTGCATGAGAGAATGGGGAACCCTGGGAAAAAGCTTTGGTTTCTCACCCTGAACTAGAAGGGAGTTTCCTTCCAGGGCATTCCCACTCCAATGTCCGACCCATGGCCTCCCACAGTTTCTAACAAAGTCCAGTCGTTATCTCTGATGTGCTTGGGCACGAGTGTGTGTTCTGTCCTAGAACAGTTGTGTGTTGTAAAATTGAAGTATAATTCTCTTTGCTGTGGGCAGGTGTTTGGTTTGCATGCTGGCATTACCTAAGCAGGCTGGTTTCTCTCTTTCCAGATGCCAGTTTATGTCATGGGCATCACCAGCACTCAGACTCCGTTCTCCTTCGGCAGTGCTGTGCCAGGTTTAACATTCCACTGGTCTGTCACCAAGAGGGACACTCTGGATGTCAGGACAAGGCACAGTGAGGTAAAGTGTGTGTGTGTGTGTGTGTGTGTAGTGCATGTGTGTGCAGCTTGGGTAAAGGAAACGGTCACATCAGGGCAATGCAGGGAATATTGCTGCCTCCACTGCCTCAAAACCCAGGATCAGTTGTCAGCACCTCGGTGCCAATGTCTGCGCTTTCCGTGAGTCAAACTTTTATCCCTTTCTCCCGTCCAAGGCTGCTTTTCAGCTTCCTGCAAACTACAACTTTGCAGTGGATGTTTATGGCAGAGTAAAGGGAAGAACAGGCCTCAAAGTTGTAGTGAAGGTCCTTGATGCTGCAGCCAGCCAGTTCTACAACATGGCAAGAGAACTGTCTGATGAAATCCAGATTCAGGTAGGATGATTTTCTACACAGTTGTTCATGCTGAGCTATCTCCTTCAGAACTGGAGTGAAGTCTGTATTTGAAATCAGGAATTTGAAATGCAGGAGTAGCTCCAGCTTTGGTTCATGCAGTTCATGGGCTCATGGGGGCAGGGGTCTTGGGAATTTGAATTTTTCTGAGCATGTTTCTGCCAATGTAAAGGTCTTTTTTTTTTCCCCTTAATTGATTGAGAAGAGATTTGGGGATTTTGCATTTAATGATGAATTTTCCCCATGTTCACTTACTGCTTGTTCATGACTGTTTTCTCCCCTGAGAGGGAGAAGGGCTGCTGGGAATGTGTCTGTTCCAAGGTCCAGGTCTTATGTGAGTTGAAATGTCTGAGTTTTTCAGGTAACTAAGCAGTGCCAGCTCAGGCCCAAGCCCGGTCCTTTCTTATCCAGCAGGAGATTTGGCGTGTGCCAGCAACAGCAGTTTCGGCAGCTCGTGCTGGTACAGAGACGAGAGGATTTTGTTTTACAAAATAAAACAAGCAAACCCAAGCAGTGAGTAGTGAAATCACTGAGCCAATGCCCTGGGCTGTCCTCGCAGCCCGGGCTTGCCGTCCCTGAGCCCCCGGCCTGGAGGGCTCCGCGGCAAATCCCGTGTTCACTGTTTAAGTGACAAAGCCAGATTTACATGAGAGAACAGGGAACCCTGGGAAAAAGCTTTGGTTTCTCACCCTGAACTAGAAGGGAGTTTCCTTCCAGGGCATTCCCACTCCAATGTCCGACCCATGGCCTCCCACAGTTTCTAACAAAGTCCAGTCGTTATCTCTGATGTGCTTGGGCACGAGTGTGTGTTCTGTCATAGAACAGTTGTGTGTTGTAAAATTGAAGTATAATTCTCTTTGCTGTGGGCAGGTGTTTGGTTTGCATGCTGGCATTACCTAAGCAGGCTGGTTTCTCTCTTTCCAGATGCCAGTTTATGTCATGGGCATCACCAGCACTCAGACTCCGTTCTCCTTCGGCAGTGCTGTGCCAGGTTTAACATTCCACTGGTCTGTCACCAAGGGGGACACTCTGGATGTCAGGACAAGGCACAGTGAGGTAAAGTGTGTGTGTGTGTGTGTGTAGTGCATGTGTGTGCAGCTTGGGTAAAGGAAACGGTCACATCAGGGCAATGCAGGGAATATTGCTGCCTCCACTGCCTCAAAACCCAGGATCAGTTGTCAGCACCTCGGTGCCAATGTCTGCGCTTTCCGTGAGTCAAACTTTTATCCCTTTCTCCCGTCCAAGGCTGCTTTTCAGCTTCCTGCAAACTACAACTTTGCAGTGGATGTTTATGGCAGAGTAAAGGGAAGAACAGGCCTCAAAGTTGTAGTGAAGGTCCTTGATGCTGCAGCCAGCCAGTTCTACAACATGGCAAGAGAACTGTCTGATGAAATCCAGATTCAGGTAGGATGATTTTCTACACAGTTGTTCATGCTGAGCTATCTCCTTCAGAACTGGAGTGAAGTCTGTATTTGAAATCAGGAATTTGAAATGCAGGAGTAGCTCCAGCTTTGGTTCATGCAGTTCATGGGCTCATGGGGGCAGGGGTCTTGGGAATTTGAATTTTTCTGAGCATGTTTCTGCCAATGTAAAGGTCTTTTTTTTTTCCCCTTAATTGATTGAGAAGAGATTTGGGGATTTTGCATTTAATGATGAATTTTCCCCATGTTCACTTACTGCTTGTTCATGACTGTTTTCTCCCCTGAGAGGGAGAAGGGCTGCTGGGAATGTGTCTGTTCCAAGGTCCAGGTCTTATGTGAGTTGAAATGTCTGAGTTTTTCAGGTAACTAAGCAGTGCCAGCTCAGGCCCAAGCCCGGTCCTTTCTTATCCAGCAGGAGATTTGGCGTGTGCCAGCAACAGCAGTTTCGGCAGCTCGTGCTGGTACAGAGACGAGAGGATTTTGTTTTACAAAATAAAACAAGCAAACCCAAGCAGTGAGTAGTGAAATCACTGAGCCAATGCCCTGGGCTGTCCTCGCAGCCCGGGCTTGCCGTCCCTGAGCCCCCGGCCTGGAGGGCTCCGCGGCAAATCCCGTGTTCACTGTTTAAGTGACAAAGCCAGATTTACATGAGAGAACGGGGAACCCTGGGAAAAAGCTTTGGTTTCTCACCCTGAACTAGAAGGGAGTTTCCTTCCAGGGCATTCCCACTCCAATGTCCGACCCATGGCCTCCCACAGTTTCTAACAAAGTCCAGTCGTTATCTCTGATGTGCTTGGGCACGAGTGTGTGTTCTGTCATAGAACAGTTGTGTGTTGTAAAATTGAAGTATAATTCTCTTTGCTGTGGGCAGGTGTTTGGTTTGCATGCTGGCATTACCTAAGCAGGCTGGTTTCTCTCTTTCCAGATGCCAGTTTATGTCATGGGCATCACCAGCACTCAGACTCCGTTCTCCTTCGGCAGTGCTGTGCCAGGTTTAACATTCCACTGGTCTGTCACCAAGAGGGACACTCTGGATGTCAGGACAAGGCACAGTGAGGTAAAGTGTGTGTGTGTGTGTGTGTAGTGCATGTGTGTGCAGCTTGGGTAAAGGAAACGGTCACATCAGGGCAATGCAGGGAATATTGCTGCCTCCACTGCCTCAAAACCCAGGATCAGTTGTCAGCACCTCGGTGCCAATGTCTGCGCTTTCCGTGAGTCAAACTTTTATCCCTTTCTCCCGTCCAAGGCTGCTTTTCAGCTTCCTGCAAACTACAACTTTGCAGTGGATGTTTATGGCAGAGTAAAGGGAAGAACAGGCCTCAAAGTTGTAGTGAAGGTCCTTGATGCTGCAGCCAGCCAGTTCTACAACATGGCAAGAGAACTGTCTGATGAAATCCAGATTCAGGTAGGATGATTTTCTACACAGTTGTTCATGCTGAGCTATCTCCTTCAGAACTGGAGTGAAGTCTGTATTTGAAATCAGGAATTTGAAATGCAGGAGTAGCTCCAGCTTTGGCTCATCTTTGAGCCCTTACTCTTGTTTGTATAATATTCCTCACTGGGGCTCATGCAGTTCATGGGCTCATGGGGGCAGGGGTCTTGGGAATTTGAATTTTTCTGAGCATGTTTCTGCCAATGTAAAGGTCTTTTTTTTTTTTTTTTTTCCCTTTAATTGATTGAGAAGAGATTTGGGGATTTTGCATTTAATGATGAATTTTCCCCATGTTCACTTACTGCTTGTTCATGACTGTTTTCTCCCCTGAGAGGGAGAAGGGCTGCTGGGAATGTGTCTGTTCCAAGGTCCAGGTCTTATGTGAGTTGAAATGTCTGAGTTTTTCAGGTAACTAAGCAGTGCCAGCTCAGGCCCAAGCCCGGTCCTTTCTTATCCAGCAGGAGATTTGGCGTGTGCCAGCAACAGCAGTTTCGGCAGCTCGTGCTGGTACAGAGACGAGAGGATTTTGTTTTACAAAATAAAACAAGCAAACCCAAGCAGTGAGTAGTGAAATCACTGAGCCAATGCCCTGGGCTGTCCTCGCAGCCCGGGCTTGCCGTCCCTGAGCCCCCGGCCTGGAGGGCTCCGCGGCAAATCCCGTGTTCCTGGAAGTGCCCGTGTTGGACACTGTGGGATATGCTCAGGCAGAGACTTCCCCTACGGAGATGCAAAGAACAGAGAACGCCCTTGCAAGTTCTTCCCTCAGGAGCTGGAAGTGACCCCAGCCATGAGGCGCTGGCTCGGCACAGCCGCTGCTCGGGAGGCTCGGGGCGGACGTGGAGCTCTTCCCTCAGAGCTGCGCTGCTTCGCCTCAGCTCGCTGAACAATCACCGCTGCAGTTCCTTGTGGGAACCCCTGGGCAGGTGCTGTCGGGGTGACCGCCTTCCCGAGAGCGACCCGCTCCTGGTCGGACAACCAGCTCCCCCAGCCCACCTTACACCCAGGCCCAGATGTAGGAAAGGCGTGCTCGACCAGTGAATGAAGGAGGGCTTTTGACTTGAGGAATCCAACTGGGTTTTAATGTAGGAATGGCAGAGGGTCCGGGAAAGGCGGGATACAAGAGAGGTGGAGGGTAGGACAGGCAGGAAGGTCCACAACCGCAGTTGAAGGGCCTCAGTATCAAGGAGCCAGAGAGAGAGAGTGCTGATCTCTGTCACAGAAGCACAAGGCACTCAGGCACAAGGCACCAAGCCCGGAGCAGGGCAGGGCACAAGGTATATAACCGGGGAAGGGTAGGAGGCGTTAAGGTATGAACAAACCAATGGGGTTAGGGGAGAAGGGAGGAGCTGGGATGGGGTGACACAGCCACAGCCAATGGGGAGTGGAGAGGGGAGGGGTTCTAGACAGAGGCCAATGGGTAAACAGAGGATACAGAGTTTTCCAGAACAGGGCAGTGAGCACTGTTTAAGTGACAAAGCCAGATTTGCATGAGAGAACGGGGAACCCTGGGAAAAAGCTTTGGTTTCTCACCCTGAACTAGAAGGGAGTTTCCTTCCAGGGCATTCCCACTCCAATGTCCGACCCATGGCCTCCCACAGTTTCTAACAAAGTCCAGTCGTTATCTCTGATGTGCTTGGGCACGAGTGTGTGTTCTGTCCTAGAACAGTTGTGTGTTGTAAAATTGAAGTATAATTCTCTTTGCTGTGGGCAGGTGTTTGGTTTGCATGCTGGCATTACCTAAGCAGGCTGGTTTCTCTCTTTCCAGATGCCAGTTTATGTCATGGGCATCACCAGCACTCAGACTCCGTTCTCCTTCGGCAGTGCTGTGCCAGGTTTAACATTCCACTGGTCTGTCACCAAGAGGGACACTCTGGATGTCAGGACAAGGCACAGTGAGGTAAAGTGTGTGTGTGTGTGTGTGTAGTGCATGTGTGTGCAGCTTGGGTAAAGGAAACGGTCACATCAGGGCAATGCAGGGAATATTGCTGCCTCCACTGCCTCAAAACCCAGGATCAGTTGTCAGCACCTCGGTGCCAATGTCTGCGCTTTCCGTGAGTCAAACTTTTATCCCTTTCTCCCGTCCAAGGCTGCTTTTCAGCTTCCTGCAAACTACAACTTTGCAGTGGATGTTTATGGCAGAGTAAAGGGAAGAACAGGCCTCAAAGTTGTAGTGAAGGTCCTTGATGCTGCAGCCAGCCAGTTCTACAACATGGCAAGAGAACTGTCTGATGAAATCCAGATTCAGGTAGGATGATTTTCTACACAGTTGTTCATGCTGAGCTATCTCCTTCAGAACTGGAGTGAAGTCTGTATTTGAAATCAGGAATTTGAAATGCAGGAGTAGCTCCAGCTTTGGTTCATGCAGTTCATGGGCTCATGGGGGCAGGGGTCTTGGGAATTTGAATTTTTCTGAGCATGTTTCTGCCAATGTAAAGGTCTTTTTTTTTTCCCCTTAATTGATTGAGAAGAGATTTGGGGATTTTGCATTTAATGATGAATTTTCCCCATGTTCACTTACTGCTTGTTCATGACTGTTTTCTCCCCTGAGAGGGAGAAGGGCTGCTGGGAATGTGTCTGTTCCAAGGTCCAGGTCTTATGTGAGTTGAAATGTCTGAGTTTTTCAGGTAACTAAGCAGTGCCAGCTCAGGCCCAAGCCCGGTCCTTTCTTATCCAGCAGGAGATTTGGCGTGTGCCAGCAACAGCAGTTTCGGCAGCTCGTGCTGGTACAGAGACGAGAGGATTTTGTTTTACAAAATAAAACAAGCAAACCCAAGCAGTGAGTAGTGAAATCACTGAGCCAATGCCCTGGGCTGTCCTCGCAGCCCGGGCTTGCCGTCCCTGAGCCCCCGGCCTGGAGGGCTCCGCGGCAAATCCCGTGTTCCTGGAAGTGCCTGTGTTGGACACTGTGGGATATGCTCAGGCAGAGACTTCCCCTACGGAGATGCAAAGAACAGAGAACGCCCTTGCAAGTTCTTCCCTCAGGAGCTGGAAGTGACCCCAGCCATGAGGCGCTGGCTCGGCACAGCCGCTGCTCGGGAGGCTCGGGGCGGACGTGGAGCTCTTCCCTCAGAGCTGCGCTGCTTCGCCTCAGCTCGCTGAACAATCACCGCTGCAGTTCCTTGTGGGAACCCCTGGGCAGGTGCTGTCGGGGTGACCGCCTTCCCGAGAGCGACCCGCTCCTGGTCGGACAACCAGCTCCCCCAGCCCACCTTACACCCAGGCCCAGATGTAGGAAAGGCGAGCTCGACCAGTGAATGAAGGAGGGCTTTTGACTTGAGGATTCCAACTGGGTTTTAATGTAGGAATGGCAGAGGGTCCGGGAAAGGCGGGATACAAGAGAGGTGGAGGGTAGGACAGGCAGGAAGGTCCACAACCGCAGTTGAAGGGCCTCAGTATCAAGGAGCCAGAGAGAGAGAGTGCTGATCTCTGTCACAGAAGCACAAGGCACTCAGGCACAAGGCACCAAGCCCGGAGCAGGGCAGGGCACAAGGTATATAACCGGGGAAGGGTAGGAGGCGTTAAGGTATGAACAAACCAATGGGGTTAGGGGAGAAGGGAGGAGCTGGGATGGGGTGACACAGCCACAGCCAATGGGGAGTGGAGAGGGGAGGGGTTCTAGACACAGGCCAATGGGTAAACAGAGGACACAGAGTTTTCCAGAACAGGGCAGTGAGCACTGTTTAAGTGACAAAGCCAGATTTGCATGAGAGAACGGGGAACCCTGGGAAAAAGCTTTGGTTTCTCACCCTGAACTAGAAGGGAGTTTCCTTCCAGGGCATTCCCACTCCAATGTCCGACCCATGGCCTCCCACAGTTTCTAACAAAGTCCAGTTGTTATCTCTGATGTGCTTGGCCACAAGTGTGTGTTCTGTCCTAGAACAGTTGTGTGTTGTAAAATTGAAGTATAATTCTCTTTGCTGTGGGCAGGTGTTTGGTTTGCATGCTGGCATTACCTAAGCAGGCTGGTTTCTCTCTTTCCAGATGCCAGTTTATGTCATGGGCATCACCAGCACTCAGACTCCGTTCTCCTTCGGCAGTGCTGTGCCAGGTTTAACATTCCACTGGTCTGTCACCAAGAGGGACACTCTGGATGTCAGGACAAGGCACAGTGAGGTAAAGTGTGTGTGTGTGTGTGTAGTGCATGTGTGTGCAGCTTGGGTAAAGGAAACGGTCACATCAGGGCAATGCAGGGAATATTGCTGCCTCCACTGCCTCAAAACCCAGGATCAGTTGTCAGCACCTCGGTGCCAATGTCTGCGCTTTCCGTGAGTCAAACTTTTATCCCTTTCTCCCGTCCAAGGCTGCTTTTCAGCTTCCTGCAAACTACAACTTTGCAGTGGATGTTTATGGCAGAGTAAAGGGAAGAACAGGCCTCAAAGTTGTAGTGAAGGTCCTTGATGCTGCAGCCAGCCAGTTCTACAACATGGCAAGAGAACTGTCTGATGAAATCCAGATTCAGGTAGGATGATTTTCTACACAGTTGTTCATGCTGAGCTATCTCCTTCAGAACTGGAGTGAAGTCTGTATTTGAAATCAGGAATTTGAAATGCAGGAGTAGCTCCAGCTTTGGTTCATGCAGTTCATGGGCTCATGGGGGCAGGGGTCTTGGGAATTTGAATTTTTCTGAGCATGTTTCTGCCAATGTAAAGGTCTTTTTTTTTTCCCCTTAATTGATTGAGAAGAGATTTGGGGATTTTGCATTTAATGATGAATTTTCCCCATGTTCACTTACTGCTTGTTCATGACTGTTTTCTCCCCTGAGAGGGAGAAGGGCTGCTGGGAATGTGTCTGTTCCAAGGTCCAGGTCTTATGTGAGTTGAAATGTCTGAGTTTTTCAGGTAACTAAGCAGTGCCAGCTCAGGCCCAAGCCCGGTCCTTTCTTATCCAGCAGGAGATTTGGCGTGTGCCAGCAACAGCAGTTTCGGCAGCTCGTGCTGGTACAGAGACGAGAGGATTTTGTTTTACAAAATAAAACAAGCAAACCCAAGCAGTGAGTAGTGAAATCACTGAGCCAATGCCCTGGGCTGTCCTCGCAGCCCGGGCTTGCCGTCCCTGAGCTCCCGGCCTGGAGGGCTCCGCGGCAAATCCCGTGTTCCTGGAAGTGCCTGTGTTGGACACTGTGGGATATGCTCAGGCAGAGACTTCCCCTACGGAGATGCAAAGAACAGAGAACGCCCTTGCAAGTTCTTCCCTCAGGAGCTGGAAGTGACCCCAGCCATGAGGCGCTGGCTCGGCACAGCCGCTGCTCGGGAGGCTCGGGGCGGACGTGGAGCTCTTCCCTCAGAGCTGCGCTGCTTCGCCTCAGCTCGCTGAACAATCACCGCTGCAGTTCCTTGTGGGAACCCCTGGGCAGGTGCTGTCGGGGTGACCGCCTTCCCGAGAGCGACCCGCTCCTGGTCGGACAACCAGCTCCCCCAGCCCACCTTACACCCAGGCCCAGATGTAGGAAAGGCGAGCTCGACCAGTGAATGAAGGAGGGCTTTTGACTTGAGGAATCCAACTGGGTTTTAATGTAGGAATGGCAGAGGGTCCGGGAAAGGCGGGATACAAGAGAGGTGGAGGGTAGGACAGGCAGGAAGGTCCACAACCGCAGTTGAAGGGCCTCAGTATCAAGGAGCCAGAGAGAGAGGGTGCTGATCTCTGTCACAGAAGCACAAGGCACTCAGGCACAAGGCACCAAGCCCAGAGCAGGGCAGGGCACAAGGTATATAACCGGGGAAGGGTAGGAGGCGTTAAGGTATGAACAAACCAATGGGGTTAGGGGAGAAGGGAGGAGCTGGGATGGGGTGACACAGCCACAGCCAATGGGGAGTGGAGAGGGGAGGGGTTCTAGACAGAGGCCAATGGGTAAACAGAGGACACAGAGTTTTCCAGAACAGGGCAGTGAGCACTGTTTAAGTGACAAAGCCAGATTTGCATGAGAGAATGGGGAACCCTGGGAAAAAGCTTTGGTTTCTCACCCTGAACTAGAAGGGAGTTTCCTTCCAGGGCATTCCCACTCCAATGTCCGACCCATGGCCTCCCACAGTTTCTAACAAAGTCCAGTTGTTATCTCTGATGTGCTTGGGCACGAGTGTGTGTTCTGTCCTAGAACAGTTGTGTGTTGTAAAATTGAAGTATAATTCTCTTTGCTGTGGGCAGGTGTTTGGTTTGCATGCTGGCATTACCTAAGCAGGCTGGTTTCTCTCTTTCCAGATGCCAGTTTATGTCATGGGCATCACCAGCACTCAGACTCCGTTCTCCTTCGGCAGTGCTGTGCCAGGTTTAACATTCCACTGGTCTGTCACCAAGGGGGACACTCTGGATGTCAGGACAAGGCACAGTGAGGTAAAGTGTGTGTGTGTGTGTGTAGTGCATGTGTGTGCAGCTTGGGTAAAGGAAACGGTCACATCAGGGCAATGCAGGGAATATTGCTGCCTCCACTGCCTCAAAACCCAGGATCAGTTGTCAGCACCTCGGTGCCAATGTCTGCGCTTTCCGTGAGTCAAACTTTTATCCCTTTCTCCCGTCCAAGGCTGCTTTTCAGCTTCCTGCAAACTACAACTTTGCAGTGGATGTTTATGGCAGAGTAAAGGGAAGAACAGGCCTCAAAGTTGTAGTGAAGGTCCTTGATGCTGCAGCCAGCCAGTTCTACAACATGGCAAGAGAACTGTCTGATGAAATCCAGATTCAGGTAGGATGATTTTCTACACAGTTGTTCATGCTGAGCTATCTCCTTCAGAACTGGAGTGAAGTCTGTATTTGAAATCAGGAATTTGAAATGCAGGAGTAGCTCCAGCTTTGGTTCATGCAGTTCATGGGCTCATGGGGGCAGGGGTCTTGGGAATTTGAATTTTTCTGAGCATGTTTCTGCCAATGTAAAGGTCTTTTTTTTTTCCCCTTAATTGATTGAGAAGAGATTTGGGGATTTTGCATTTAATGATGAATTTTCCCCATGTTCACTTACTGCTTGTTCATGACTGTTTTCTCCCCTGAGAGGGAGAAGGGCTGCTGGGAATGTGTCTGTTCCAAGGTCCAGGTCTTATGTGAGTTGAAATGTCTGAGTTTTTCAGGTAACTAAGCAGTGCCAGCTCAGGCCCAAGCCCGGTCCTTTCTTATCCAGCAGGAGATTTGGCGTGTGCCAGCAACAGCAGTTTCGGCAGCTCGTGCTGGTACAGAGACGAGAGGATTTTGTTTTACAAAATAAAACAAGCAAACCCAAGCAGTGAGTAGTGAAATCACTGAGCCAATGCCCTGGGCTGTCCTCGCAGCCCGGGCTTGCCGTCCCTGAGCCCCCGGCCTGGAGGGCTCCGCGGCAAATCCCGTGTTCACTGTTTAAGTGACAAAGCCAGATTTACATGAGAGAACGGGGAACCCTGGGAAAAAGCTTTGGTTTCTCACCCTGAACTAGAAGGGAGTTTCCTTCCAGGGCATTCCCACTCCAATGTCCGACCCATGGCCTCCCACAGTTTCTAACAAAGTCCAGTCGTTATCTCTGATGTGCTTGGGCACGAGTGTGTGTTCTGTCATAGAACAGTTGTGTGTTGTAAAATTGAAGTATAATTCTCTTTGCTGTGGGCAGGTGTTTGGTTTGCATGCTGGCATTACCTAAGCAGGCTGGTTTCTCTCTTTCCAGATGCCAGTTTATGTCATGGGCATCACCAGCACTCAGACTCCGTTCTCCTTCGGCAGTGCTGTGCCAGGTTTAACATTCCACTGGTCTGTCACCAAGAGGGACACTCTGGATGTCAGGACAAGGCACAGTGAGGTAAAGTGTGTGTGTGTGTGTGTGTAGTGCATGTGTGTGCAGCTTGGGTAAAGGAAACGGTCACATCAGGGCAATGCAGGGAATATTGCTGCCTCCACTGCCTCAAAACCCAGGATCAGTTGTCAGCACCTCGGTGCCAATGTCTGCGCTTTCCGTGAGTCAAACTTTTATCCCTTTCTCCCGTCCAAGGCTGCTTTTCAGCTTCCTGCAAACTACAACTTTGCAGTGGATGTTTATGGCAGAGTAAAGGGAAGAACAGGCCTCAAAGTTGTAGTGAAGGTCCTTGATGCTGCAGCCAGCCAGTTCTACAACATGGCAAGAGAACTGTCTGATGAAATCCAGATTCAGGTAGGATGATTTTCTACACAGTTGTTCATGCTGAGCTATCTCCTTCAGAACTGGAGTGAAGTCTGTATTTGAAATCAGGAATTTGAAATGCAGGAGTAGCTCCAGCTTTGGCTCATCTTTGAGCCCTTACTCTTGTTTGTATAATATTCCTCACTGGGGCTCATGCAGTTCATGGGCTCATGGGGGCAGGGGTCTTGGGAATTTGAATTTTTCTGAGCATGTTTCTGCCAATGTAAAGGACTTTTTTTTTTTTTTTTTTTCCTTAATTGATTGAGAAGAGATTTGGGGATTTTGCATTTAATGATGAATTTTCCCCACGTTCACTTACTGCTTGTTCATGACTGTTTTCTCCCCTGAGAGGGAGAAGGGCTGCTGGGAATGTGTCTGTTCCAAGGTCCAGGTCTTATGTGAGTTGAAATGTCTGAGTTTTTCAGGTAACTAAGCAGTGCCAGCTCAGGCCCAAGCCCAGTCCTTTCTTATCCAGCAGGAGATTTGGCGTGTGCCAGCAACAGCAGTTTCGGCAGCTCGTGCTGGTACAGAGACGAGAGGATTTTGTTTTACAAAATAAAACAAGCAAACCCAAGCAGTGAGTAGTGAAATCACTGAGCCAATGCCCTGGGCTGTCCTCGCAGCCCGGGCTTGCCGTCCCTGAGCCCCCGGCCTGGAGGGCTCCGCGGCAAATCCCGTGTTCCTGGAAGTGCCTGTGTTGGACACTGTGGGATATGCTCAGGCAGAGACTTCCCCTACGGAGATGCAAAGAACAGAGAACGCCCTTGCAAGTTCTTCCCTCAGGAGCTGGAAGTGACCCCAGCCATGAGGCGCTGGCTCGGCACAGCCGCTGCTCGGGAGGCTCGGGGCGGACGTGGAGCTCTTCCCTCAGAGCTGCGCTGCTTTGCCTCAGCTCGCTGAACAATCACCGCTGCAGTTCCTTGTGGGAACCCCTGGGCAGGTGCTGTCGGGGTGACCGCCTTCCCGAGAGCGACCCGCTCCTGGTCGGACAACCAGCTCCCCCAGCCCACCTTACACCCAGGCCCAGATGTAGGAAAGGCGAGCTCGACCAGTGAATGAAGGAGGGCTTTTGACTTGAGGATTCCAACTGGGTTTTAATGTAGGAATGGCAGAGGGTCCGGGAAAGGCGGGATACAAGAGAGGTGGAGGGTAGGACAGGCAGGAAGGTCCACAACCGCAGTTGAAGGGCCTCAGTATCAAGGAGCCAGAGAGAGAGGGTGCTGATCTCTGTCACAGAAGCACAAGGCACTCAGGCACAAGGCACCAAGCCCGGAGCAGGGCAGGGCACAAGGTATATAACCGGGGAAGGGTAGGAGGCGTTAAGGTATGAACAAACCAATGGGGTTAGGGGAGAAGGGAGGAGCTGGGATGGGGTGACACAGCCACAGCCAATGGGGAGTGGAGAGGGGAGGGGTTCTAGACAGAGGCCAATGGGTAAACAGAGGACACAGAGTTTTCCAGAACAGGGCAGTGAGCACTGTTTAAGTGACAAAGCCAGATTTGCATGAGAGAACGGGGAACCCTGGGAAAAAGCTTTGGTTTCTCACCCTGAACTAGAAGGGAGTTTCCTTCCAGGGCATTCCCACTCCAATGTCCGACCCATGGCCTCCCACAGTTTCTACAAAGTCCAGTCGTTATCTCTGATGTGCTTGGGCACGAGTGTGTGTTCTGTCCTAGAACAGTTGTGTGTTGTAAAATTGAAGTATAATTCTCTTTGCTGTGGGCAGGTGTTTGGTTTGCATGCTGGCATTACCTAAGCAGGCTGGTTTCTCTCTTTCCAGATGCCAGTTTATGTCATGGGCATCACCAGCACTCAGACTCCGTTCTCCTTCGGCAGTGCTGTGCCAGGTTTAACATTCCACTGGTCTGTCACCAAGAGGGACACTCTGGATGTCAGGACAAGGCACAGTGAGGTAAAGTGTGTGTGTGTGTGTGTGTGTGTAGTGCATGTGTGTGCAGCTTGGGTAAAGGAAACGGTCACATCAGGGCAATGCAGGGAATATTGCTGCCTCCACTGCCTCAAAACCCAGGATCAGTTGTCAGCACCTCGGTGCCAATGTCTGCGCTTTCCGTGAGTCAAACTTTTATCCCTTTCTCCCGTCCAAGGCTGCTTTTCAGCTTCCTGCAAACTACAACTTTGCAGTGGATGTTTATGGCAGAGTAAAGGGAAGAACAGGCCTCAAAGTTGTAGTGAAGGTCCTTGATGCTGCAGCCAGCCAGTTCTACAACATGGCAAGAGAACTGTCTGATGAAATCCAGATTCAGGTAGGATGATTTTCTACACAGTTGTTCATGCTGAGCTATCTCCTTCAGAACTGGAGTGAAGTCTGTATTTGAAATCAGGAATTTGAAATGCAGGAGTAGCTCCAGCTTTGGTTCATGCAGTTCATGGGCTCATGGGGGCAGGGGTCTTGGGAATTTGAATTTTTCTGAGCATGTTTCTGCCAATGTAAAGGTCTTTTTTTTTTTTTTCCCCTTAATTGATTGAGAAGAGATTTGGGGATTTTGCATTTAATGATGAATTTTCCCCATGTTCACTTACTGCTTGTTCATGACTGTTTTCTCCCCTGAGAGGGAGAAGGGCTGCTGGGAATGTGTCTGTTCCAAGGTCCAGGTCTTATGTGAGTTGAAATGTCTGAGTTTTTCAGGTAACTAAGCAGTGCCAGCTCAGGCCCAAGCCCGGTCCTTTCTTATCCAGCAGGAGATTTGGCGTGTGCCAGCAACAGCAGTTTCGGCAGCTCGTGCTGGTACAGAGACGAGAGGATTTTGTTTTACAAAATAAAACAAGCAAACCCAAGCAGTGAGTAGTGAAATCACTGAGCCAATGCCCTGGGCTGTCCTCGCAGCCCGGGCTTGCCGTCCCTGAGCTCCCGGCCTGGAGGGCTCCGCGGCAAATCCCGTGTTCCTGGAAGTGCCTGTGTTGGACACTGTGGGATATGCTCAGGCAGAGACTTCCCCTACGGAGATGCAAAGAACAGAGAACGCCCTTGCAAGTTCTTCCCTCAGGAGCTGGAAGTGACCCCAGCCATGAGGCGCTGGCTCGGCACAGCCGCTGCTCGGGAGGCTCGGGGCGGACGTGGAGCTCTTCCCTCAGAGCTGCGCTGCTTCGCCTCAGCTCGCTGAACAATCACCGCTGCAGTTCCTTGTGGGAACCCCTGGGCAGGTGCTGTCGGGGTGACCGCCTTCCCGAGAGCGACCCGCTCCTGGTCGGACAACCAGCTCCCCCAGCCCACCTTACACCCAGGCCCAGATGTAGGAAAGGCGAGCTCGACCAGTGAATGAAGGAGGGCTTTTGACTTGAGGAATCCAACTGGGTTTTAATGTAGGAATGGCAGAGGGTCCGGGAAAGGCGGGATACAAGAGAGGTGGAGGGTAGGACAGGCAGGAAGGTCCACAACCGCAGTTGAAGGGCCTCAGTATCAAGGAGCCAGAGAGAGAGGGTGCTGATCTCTGTCACAGAAGCACAAGGCACTCAGGCACAAGGCACCAAGCCCGGAGCAGGGCAGGGCACAAGGTATATAACCGGGGAAGGGTAGGAGGCGTTAAGGTATGAACAAACCAATGGGGTTAGGGGAGAAGGGAGGAGCTGGGATGGGGTGACACAGCCACAGCCAATGGGGAGTGGAGAGGGGAGGGGTTCTAGACAGAGGCCAATGGGTAAACAGAGGACACAGAGTTTTCCAGAACAGGGCAGTGAGCACTGTTTAAGTGACAAAGCCAGATTTGCATGAGAGAATGGGGAACCCTGGGAAAAAGCTTTGGTTTCTCACCCTGAACTAGAAGGGAGTTTCCTTCCAGGGCATTCCCACTCCAATGTCCGACCCATGGCCTCCCACAGTTTCTAACAAAGTCCAGTCGTTATCTCTGATGTGCTTGGGCACGAGTGTGTGTTCTGTCCTAGAACAGTTGTGTGTTGTAAAATTGAAGTATAATTCTCTTTGCTGTGGGCAGGTGTTTGGTTTGCATGCTGGCATTACCTAAGCAGGCTGGTTTCTCTCTTTCCAGATGCCAGTTTATGTCATGGGCATCACCAGCACTCAGACTCCGTTCTCCTTCGGCAGTGCTGTGCCAGGTTTAACATTCCACTGGTCTGTCACCAAGAGGGACACTCTGGATGTCAGGACAAGGCACAGTGAGGTAAAGTGTGTGTGTGTGTGTGTGTAGTGCATGTGTGTGCAGCTTGGGTAAAGGAAACGGTCACATCAGGGCAATGCAGGGAATATTGCTGCCTCCACTGCCTCAAAACCCAGGATCAGTTGTCAGCACCTCGGTGCCAATGTCTGCGCTTTCCGTGAGTCAAACTTTTATCCCTTTCTCCCGTCCAAGGCTGCTTTTCAGCTTCCTGCAAACTACAACTTTGCAGTGGATGTTTATGGCAGAGTAAAGGGAAGAACAGGCCTCAAAGTTGTAGTGAAGGTCCTTGATGCTGCAGCCAGCCAGTTCTACAACATGGCAAGAGAACTGTCTGATGAAATCCAGATTCAGGTAGGATGATTTTCTACACAGTTGTTCATGCTGAGCTATCTCCTTCAGAACTGGAGTGAAGTCTGTATTTGAAATCAGGAATTTGAAATGCAGGAGTAGCTCCAGCTTTGGTTCATGCAGTTCATGGGCTCATGGGGGCAGGGGTCTTGGGAATTTGAATTTTTCTGAGCATGTTTCTGCCAATGTAAAGGTCTTTTTTTTTTCCCCTTAATTGATTGAGAAGAGATTTGGGGATTTTTGCATTTAATGATGAATTTTCCCCATGTTCACTTACTGCTTGTTCATGACTGTTTTCTCCCCTGAGAGGGAGAAGGGCTGCTGGGAATGTGTCTGTTCCAAGGTCCAGGTCTTATGTGAGTTGAAATGTCTGAGTTTTCAGGTAACTAAGCAGTGCCAGCTCAGGCCCAAGCCCGGTCCTTTCTTATCCAGCAGGAGATTTGGCGTGTGCCAGCAACAGCAGTTTCGGCAGCTCGTGCTGGTACAGAGACGAGAGGATTTTTGTTTTACAAAATAAAACAAGCAAACCCAAGCAGTGAGTAGTGAAATCACTGAGCCAATGCCCTGGGCTGTCCTCGCAGCCCGGGCTTGCCGTCCCTGAGCCCCCGGCCTGGAGGGCTCCGCGGCAAATCCTGTGTTCACTGTTTAAGTGACAAAGCCAGATTTACATGAGAGAACGGGGAACCCTGGGAAAAAGCTTTGGTTTCTCACCCTGAACTAGAAGGGAGTTTCCTTCCAGGGCATTCCCACTCCAATGTCCGACCCATGGCCTCCCACAGTTTCTAACAAAGTCCAGTCGTTATCTCTGATGTGCTTGGGCACGAGTGTGTGTTCTGTCATAGAACAGTTGTGTGTTTTGTAAAATTGAAGTATAATTCTCTTTGCTGTGGGCAGGTGTTTGGTTTGCATGCTGGCATTACCTAAGCAGGCTGGTTTCTCTCTCAGATGCCAGTTTATGTCATGGGCATCACCAGCACTCAGACTCCGTTCTCCTTCGGCAGTGCTGTGCCAGGTTTAACATTCCACTGGTCTGTCACCAAGAGGGACACTCTGGATGTCAGGACAAGGCACAGTGAGGTAAAGTGTGTGTGTGTGTGTGTGTAGTGCATGTGTGTGCAGCTTGGGTAAAGGAAACGGTCACATCAGGGCAATGCAGGGAATATTGCTGCCTCCACTGCCTCAAAACCCAGGATCAGTTGTCAGCACCTCGGTGCCAATGTCTGCGCTTTCCGTGAGTCAAACTTTTATCCCTTTCTCCCGTCCAAGGCTGCTTTTCAGCTTCCTGCAAACTACAACTTTGCAGTGGATGTTTATGGCAGAGTAAAGGGAAGAACAGGCCTCAAAGTTGTAGT
>NW_027100035.1:0-87847 GCF_031753505.1 Anomalospiza imberbis
AACCCCACAAATCCTCCCAAAAATGTCTCCAAAACCACAACAAGCCCCACAAAATACTCACGAGTCCAAAGAAATCTTGACAACAACCTAGAAAAAACCTACAAAACCCCCCCTAATCCCCACTAAAATTCCTAACAAACCCAAATCCCCAAAGAATCCCACTAAATGCCCCCACAATTCCAATAAATTGCCTCCAAATCCCCTAAAAATCCCAATAAAACCCAGAAATAATTCCAGAGGATCCCACAAAATCCCCACAAAATCCCAGTAAAACCTTCCAAAATTCTAAAGAAAACACAAAAAATTTCAATTAACCCCCAAATACCCCCAGGAAAACAACTTCCCCCTCAAAGCACCAATAAAACCCCTCAAAACCAAACTCCCCAAAATCCCCCAACTGCCTCCAAACCCAATAATTCTCCCCAAAAACCCCAACAATTCCCCATAAACTCCCAACACAATTCCCCAAAGCCCAAAAAAGCCCCAGATGCCCAAACCCCTCCCGAGCCCTCCCTGGTCCCTCCCGGTCCCGCCCAGGCCCGTCCGGGGCCGCGGCCAAAACTGCCCGGAGCGAACGCGGAGGTCCCGGAGCGACCGCGGAGCCGATCCCGGGCTCGGCCTCGGGCTCAGCCCCTTTGGGGGATTTTGGGCCGAACCGGGCAGGTTTAGGGTGGGCTTCAGATCCCTTGCGGGGATCCCGAGCCTTTTCGGGTGGATTTTCAGCCCCTGTGGCTGATTTGAGGCCGAATCTGGTGGGGTTTAGGGGGGATTTCAGACCCCTTTGGATGATTTTAGGCCCATGTGGGTGGGGCTGGGGCCCATTTGGGTGAGTTTAGGAAAAACGGGGCCCATATGGGTGAATCCTAATCCTGTGTGGGTGATTTTAGGTCCCTTTTTTGTGTATTTTGGTTGCATTTAAGTAGGGTTTTTTGCTGCTTTGGGCAATTTTAGGTTGAACCAAGCCTTTTTAGGGTGATTTTAGGTCTTCTTGTGTTGGTGTCAGGGACATTTTGGTGATTTTAGATACCTTTGGACGATTTTAGGCTGGACCAGATACTTTCAGGGTGGATTTTAGTCACATTTGAAAGATTTACGGGTGATCTTAAGCCATTTCTTGAGGGCTATCAAACACTTGGGGCAGTTTTAAGCCCCTTTGGTTGGATTTTAGAGCCCTCTGGATACTTTTAATCCCATTTGGTTGGTGTCAGGCCGAACCATGTGGATGTAGGCTGCATTTGATGCCCTTTTGGGTGATTTTGGGTCAAACCGGGCTTTTTTAGGACAGCGCGTCCCCCTGGCCCCGCTCCTTTCCCCTCACGGTTCCGCCCTTTCCTCGCTCCTTTCCCCTCATGGTTCTGCCCTTTCCTCGCTCCTTTCCCCTCACGGTTCAGGATCCCGGAGCGGGGGAGGAGGAGGAGGGAGGGAGGAAGAGGCGCAGCGGCAGCAGGGAGCAGCCGGAGGAGAGGAGAGAAGGAATCGCGTGGCCCTGGCGCTGCCTGAGCTCGCAGCACCCCGGGAGCATCGCCCCCATCCCGCAGGTGCCCAGGGAGGGGGAGCTCGGCCCAAATATCCTGGGGGGGTGCCTGGGTTCGGGTTCTTTGGGAGGGATGTTTGGAGCTGGCAGGGCTCCAAAGCCGAGCCGCAGCTGGCCCTCGGGGGGACATCGGGGGGTCCCCGAGAGGTGTTTTTGGGGGATCCCAGTGTGGGTGGCGGCAGAGCCCCGTCGGGGGGACACCGGTTTTGGGGAGCCCCGGGAGAGCCGCGGCTGCCCTGAGCGGGAGCCCCGAGAGAGGAGAGCCCCAGAAGCCCCAGCGGGGAACCCGAGAGGGGGGGACCCCTGGCAGTGCCGGCACCCCGGCAATGGGGGGTGCTGGGGCTGGAGGGGCGGCATGGCCGGGAAAGGGGTGCGGGGCTCCCGGGGCCGCCAGGGGCTGCTCCCAGCAGGAGCCCAGTTGCTGCCAGTCACTCCCCGTTATGATACAATTTGCCCCCAGCACTGTTCCCGTTGTTCCCAGTGCCATCCAGTGTTTTCCCAGTTCTCCCACTTGCCCCCAGAATAGTCCCAGTCACTCCCAGTAAGATCCCAGTATGAGTCCAGTATGATCCCAGTCTCTGCCAGCAGGGCCCCAGTCACTCACCCTTGTCCCCAGTTGCCCCCAGCGTGGTCCCAGTTGCCCCCAGCACATTCCCAGTGGCTCCATATGTGTCCCAGTCCTAGTGCAATGATGGGGAATACCAAACGCGCTTGAGGCATCACGTACGGTTAACACCAAAGCTGTGGCTATGTTTGTGATGGGGTCATAGGTAAAGTTCACTAGGTTCCACCGGGATTGGAATTCCTTTTCAAAATCAGCGGCACTGTCCCAAACTATTTTCCGAATCTCAGTAGGAAAAGTGCCTTCTTCACCTTCTCTTATAATCGAGGCAGCAACCGACTGCATCCCTAATTGAGCCTGGATACAGCTGAGAGCTAAAGAAACGTTCTTTTGTGTGGCACCGAGTGCATCAATTACCAATTTGTGATCATTTACGCTTGCTTCCTCCCAACTTGGTAATATGTTTGATAGCAAGCGCTGATGTCTTCCCAAGGCCAATAAGGACGACTGCAGTGGTTGTTGGAATTTGGTCAAATCTAGTGGTGGCAGCCAATGTGTTCATTAATACTTCTGAATCAATGCTATTTAGAATTCCCAATCCTGTTCCCACAGCACCGGTTATGTCTCTTAGCATCCGTCTTTTAGAAGGGTTCCGCTGTCGCAACCAGGTCGTCCAACCCTGAAAAGAAGTTTTTTTTTCCATCAGCAAAATCAGGGGTATTTAACCCCATCGTTTGGGAATTGGGGAGTGTTTGACACCCCAGGATCTGGGATTTGGAGGGTTTGATCCTAAAATTTGGGGTTTGGGGCTGGGGGGGGGGGGGGTAGAGCTTGACATCCCAGAGTTTGGGTTTGAGGGTGCTTGACCCCCCCAGTGTTTGAACCCCCAGGATCTGGGGTCGGGGGGAGTTGACCCCAGGATCTGGGGTGTTTGACCCGCTGGGTTTGGGGTCGGGGTTGAGAGCAGAGCCATTTCCTGGAAACAGCGGCGGGACCGGGACTGGGAACAGGATCGGGATCGGGAATGGGAGTGAGATCGGGGTCGGGAATGAGATCGGGAACAGGAACAGAAATGGGAATGGGATTGGGATCGGGAACAGGATCAGGAACGGGATTGGGCTTGGGAAGGGGAGAGGCCCTGGCCCAATAATGGACCCCTCCCCCAGGGAGCGACCCTGCCCCAATCCCGGGATGGAGCAATCCCCTCAATCCCAGACCCCTCCCCAATTCCCAAACCCTCCCCAATGCCAGCCCCTGACCCAGTCCCAGACCCCTGCCCAGTCGCTGAACGGACCCTCCCTCAATCCCAGCCCGCCCCGATCCGGATCGGAGCCATCCCCGGAGCCTCCCCCATTCCCGGACCGGAGCCTTCAATCCCTTTTTGGGGCGGCTCCTGCCGCTTCCAGCCCATTTTTGGGGGATCCAAAGGGCTCCGGGGACCCTCCCCACTTTGGGGGTGTTGGGGTGGCCCCAGGGCCGCCCCGAGGGCCGAGGGGGGATGGAAACCCCCAAAGCCGGGGGGCTCCTGGGGGTCCCCAGTTCCTCCCGTCCCCACCCCAAAACAGCTCCTGGCCAATCAGAGCGCGCGGCGCTGCTGACAACTCAGTTGCCGGGCCGGCGATTTTCAGGCAATCAGCGCCTGCGATAGCGCTGCTCATCGGTTGCCAGGCAGATCAAAACGCTTCTCAATGCGCTAGCCAATCAGAGACTGCGCGGGGCCATTTCTAGCCAATCAGAGCGCTTGTTCTCGATGACTCCTCAGTCGCCAGGCGGACCCGCAGCGCCCAGCGCTCCCCGGGAGCGGAATTTGGGGAGGGGGGAGGTGACCCTGGGGATGGGGATGGGGCGTGCGGGGGCAGCTGGGGCCGGACTTGTGGCACTGGTGGTGCTGAGAGCCCCCCCGGCCGCGGGGGTCGCGGTGAGAAGGGGTTGGGGGCCCCAAATTAAACCAAAGAGGGATCGGGACACCCCCACGGAGCAGGAGGGGCCTGGAACCCCCAAAACCAAACACGGGGGAGGGGAGCGGGGATTGGGGGAACGATGGGGAAGGCGGGGGAAAGAGGGGGATGGGACACCCAAAAAGGATCAAGACAACTTGAGGTGGCCACCTTTCTATGTGGATGGTAGCCAATGGTAGCCAATGCTTTTTCCCAGTCCATGGGATCCCAGTCTGTGCAATCCCAGTCGATGTGGTCCCAGTCCATATAATCTCAACCCAGTTTATCCCAGTGTGTACCGTCCTGATCCCTATGGTCCCATTCCATATGGTCCCAGTCCATAGGATCTCAGTCCAGGTGATCCCAGCCCATGTTTGATCCCAGTCTGTGTGGTGCTGCACACACTGCCAGGGTCTGAAATTCCAGTCACCAGCCAGGAAAAAATGTTCCTGCCCTTGAATGTCCTTGCTGTCCTCTCAACGAGTTATAATAAAACTAAAAATCAATAAATTTGAATTTAAATAAAATAGAATAAAAATGAAATTTAAAAATTTCAACTCTTACAACCCTCCTAGGGCTCCGCTGCCGGAATCAGCAGGAGTGGTGTTGGCCTCTTCAGGGGAGTTAGAGTGGGACCCGACCAGAGCGGGGGCCCTTAAACCCCAAAAATCCACCCTGGGGGGCAAAACATCCCCTACAGCGGCTTGGAGTGAGTCCCCCAGAAAAATGTCACTTAAAGCTGTCATGATCACCCCTGAAAAGGGGCTTGTGGGGCTGTGGCCCCACAAACACCTGAAAATGGGGAGGAAAAAACACCCTTGGAGGGGTGAGGTCCCCCCAAACATCCCTAAAAAGAGAAAAACTCCTCTTCAGAGGGGCCTGAAGACCCTTCAGGGCACTCGAGGAGGGACAAGATCCCCTCCTCTGCTGGGGCCTCTCCGAGCCGGGAGCTCTCCCGTTGGCGGCTGCCCTCGGGGGAGCCCCGAACGACGGCGGCTCCTGGGCTGAGCCCCCCTCAGCCGGGGCTGTGGAGGGAACTGGGGGGGCTGGGACGGGGCCTGGGGGTCCTGGGGTGACCTGGGGGAGCCTCAGTGGGTCCCACCTCCCCCTGTGCCCCCTCTCCCACCCCCTTCCCAATATTGCCCCCAAACAAAAGCTTGTGCCAGCGCCCCCACCGACCTCCAGCCCTGGGAACCTGGAGCAAGCGGAAACCACAACTTTGCAAATGCTACCTGTGCCTGAAGCAAATGGAAAGAGAACTGGGGTGTGAAAAATAAAGCTTGTTTATTTTCAGAAAAACAGCAAAGAAAACACAGAACACATTTACATTGTAAGAATATTTGTAACAACAACTATCTATGGAACGTATATACCTAAGAACATATCTAACAAAAGTCTATGAAACGTATTTACAGAAGACAAAAAGAAGCCCTAAAACCTATAGCCTAAAGACAACAACAAACTCTACAAGGTATGTACAAAAGGGTGGCATCTCTGTCCGGGATCTCCATCGGTCCTTGAGGAAAAGCAAGAGGCACGGTCACTCCAATCAGGCAGAGAGGGCTCTTCCATGTGCCCCCAGGCTGGCCCAGCAAGCGCAGCACAGGCTGGGGATGGCCACCAGAACCCAATGCACCGGGTCCCACATCCCTGAGCAGGGACCACCCAGCCCAGTCCCAGCCTGGCAGCGGGGGACCCGCTCTGCCTGTGGGGACCACATGCCTGTCCTGCTGCTGGTATTGCTCTTCATCCCAAGATCATGGCCTCTTCCTCATCTTTCTCATCAATGTCCATGTCCTCAAGGTACTCTTCCATTTCCACGTCCATCTCCTCTTCCACATCTACCTCCATCTCTTCTTCACCAGTCTCTTCTCCATCCACTTCCATCTCCTCCTCTGGATCCATCTGCATGTCCACCTCCATCTCTTCCTCTCCAGTCTCTTCTCCATCCACTTCCATCTCCTCCTCTGTATCCATCTGCATGTCCACCTCCATCTCTTCCTCTCCACTCTCTTCTCCATCCACTTCCATCTCCTCCTCTGTATCAATCTCCATGTCCACCTCCATCGCATTGTCTCCACTCTCTTCGCCATCCACTTCCATGTCCTCCTCTCTATCAGCCTGCATGTCCACCTCCATCTCGTCCTCTCTCTCGGTGACAGCCTGCAGAGGTAGCAACACCTCAGAGTGGGGTCCCTGTCCCACCCCATCCCCACAGAACTCCAGCCCAGCCGGGCAGCTGGGGGGTGTCCACCTCCATGGAATGGCACTGTACCTTCCTCAGGACAAATGTGAGCATCCTGCAGGGACGGATGACAAAATCCAGGCAACAGAGAGCTTTCAGGACTGATGGGAGTATCAGGGCGCAGGTGACGAGAAGAGTGACAGGGAGCATGGTGAAGGGTGAGCTGGCACGAGGGCTGGCACAGGGTGGGCTGACACAAGGGCCAGTGGTTGTGTTGTGCTCTTTGCTGGACGCTGGAAGTTCCTGCTGGAACATCACATCTGTGACATCACAGTGGATCTAAAGAGCATCTTGTTCCGAGCTGAGCAATCTTCCCCAGCCCATGCTGCTCACAGCCCTGTTGCCAAGGATGGGGCATCCACAGCCTGGGCCAGTGCCTCAGCAGCCTCCGTGTAAAAGAGCAGCTCCCTCAGATCCAACTTCAATCAGCCTCCTGCAGTTGAAAGCCATCCCCCCTTGTCCTGTTGCCACGGGCCCGGCTTAACACTGTCCCCGTCTTTCCTGTGGGACCCTTCCAGTCCTGCAGAGCTGCAGGGAGGCCTCCCCAGTGTCTCCTGTTTCCAGGCTGAGCATCCCCAGCCCCACTTGGACGGCAGTCAGGTAGATCAGGGGGAGTCAAGGCTGAAGTCAAACAGCATCAGGAACTGAGAGGTGGAAGCTTTAGGCCCAGGTTTGCCTCTATAATAACAGTGGAGGGGAAGATGGTGGGACACTGGCTCTGTTCTAACCGGTGAATATTTTCTTTTTTTTTTTTTTTCCCTTCTTTTCTGTCATGCTGATGCAGGTGTTGCTGTTTGCAAGGAAGCTTGGCACAATATCCATTGTCTTCTCCATTTGTGAAACACCGAGCAGAGTCTGGGCAGGCTGATGATGCAGAGCAAAACCTGCAAATACACCGGTGATCCTGAGCCTGGAGGGTGCAGCTAAACCCGGCCAAAAATAATTTCTGGAAAGTCAAGCCTGGTTTACATTTTCTTGAATTTGGCTATTCCTGAACCGGGGGAGAGGGCTTTCTGGGGAGGGGGTGCCACAGGGTTCCCCCCCCCCCCCCCCTTTTTGGGAGGTTTCCCATGGTGCCCCCTCCCCAAAAAGCACCGCGGGCCCCCTGAGGTGGCTCCTGTTCCACCGGCCGGTGCCCCCTGATCCAGGACTGCCCCCGGTGAGTCTGGGGCGCTCTGGGGGGATTTTGGGGAGATTTTGGCGGCATGTATGGGCTTTGGGGGATTTTGTTGGGAGATTAGGGGGAATTATTGGATTTTGGAGAGAATTACTGGGTTTGTGGGGTTATGGGGGTTTTGTGGGTTTTGAGGATTTTGGATTTTAGGGATTTTTTAGGGTTTTGGGGTGGTTATTTTTTGGGGGGTTTATTGAAATTTTTGGGCGTTTTTTTGTTTTTTTTTTTGGTTTTTTTTTTTTTTTTTTAATTTTGGTGGGTTCCATTGGGATTTTGTGGGATTCTTTGGTGTTAAGGAGTTTTTAATTGGGATTTTTGGGGGATTTTGGGGGGTTTCAGTGGAATTTTGGGGGGCTTTGGAGTTGTCCCAGGGTGTGGGGAAGGGCTGAGAGGCACCAAAGTCTCCTTTAAACCCCTGAAAGTCCCAATAAACCCCATGAAATCGCAATTAAATTTCACAAATTCCCATTAGAACACCCTCGAATCCCAATAAAAGCCCACAAAATCCCAATTAAACCCCACAAATCCTCCCAAAAATGTCTCCAAAACCACAACAAGCCCCACAAAATACTCACGAGTCCAAAGAAATCTTGACAACAACCTAGAAAAAACCTACAAAACCCCCCCTAATCCCCACTAAAATTCCTAACAAACCCAAATCCCCAAAGAATCCCACTAAATGCCCCCACAATTCCAATAAATTGCCTCCAAATCCCCTAAAAATCCCAATAAAACCCAGAAATAATTCCAGAGGATCCCACAAAATCCCCACAAAATCCCAGTAAAACCTTCCAAAATTCTAAAGAAAACACAAAAAATTTCAATTAACCCCCAAATACCCCCAGGAAAACAACTTCCCCCTCAAAGCACCAATAAAACCCCTCAAAACCAAACTCCCCAAAATCCCCCAACTGCCTCCAAACCCAATAATTCTCCCCAAAAACCCCAACAATTCCCCATAAACTCCCAACACAATTCCCCAAAGCCCAAAAAAGCCCCAGATGCCCAAACCCCTCCCGAGCCCTCCCTGGTCCCTCCCGGTCCCGCCCAGGCCCGTCCGGGGCCGCGGCCAAAACTGCCCGGAGCGAACGCGGAGGTCCCGGAGCCACCCCGGAGCCGATCCCGGGCTCGGCCTCGGGCTCGGCCCCTTTGGGGGATTTTGGGCCGAAGCGGGCAGGTTTAGGGTGGGCTTCAGATCCCTTGCGGGGATCCCGAGCCTTTTCGGGTGGATTTTCAGCCCCTGTGGCTGATTTGAGGCCGAATCTGGTGGGGTTTAGGGGGGATTTCAGACCCCTTTGGATGATTTTAGGCCCATGTGGGTGGGGCTGGGGCCCATTTGGGTGAGTTTAGGAAAAACTGGGCCCATATGGGTGAATCCTAATCCTGTGTGGGTGATTTTAGGTCCCTTTTTTTTGTGTATTTTGGGTGCATTTAAGTAGGGTTTTTTGCTGCTTTGGGCAATTTTAGGTTGAACCAAGCCTTTTTAGGGTGATTTTAGGTCTTCTTGTGTTGGTGTCAGGGACATTTTGGTGATTTTAGATACCTTTGGACGATTTTAGGCTGGACCAGATACTTTCAGGGTGGATTTTAGTCACATTTGAAAGATTTACGGGTGATCTTAAGCCATTTCTTGAGGGCTATAAAACACTTGGGGCAGTTTTAAGCCCCTTTGGTTGGATTTTAGAGCCCTCTGGATACTTTTAATCCCATTTGGTTGGTGTCAGGCCGAACCATGTGGATGTAGGCTGCATTTGATGCCCTTTTGGGTGATTTTGGGTCAAACCGGGCTTTTTTAGGACAGCGCGTCCCCCTGGCCCCGCTCCTTTCCCCTCACGGTTCCGCCCTTTCCTCGCTCCTTTCCCCTCATGGTTCTGCCCTTTCCTCGCTCCTTTCCCCTCACGGTTCAGGATCCCGGAGCGGGGCAGGAGGAGGAGGGAGGGAGGAAGAGGCGCAGCGGCAGCAGGGAGCAGCCGGAGGAGAGGAGAGAAGGAATCGCGTGGCCCTGGCGCTGCCTGAGCTCGCAGCACCCCGGGAGCATCGCCCCCATCCCGCAGGTGCCCAGGGAGGGGGAGCTCGGCCCAAATATCCTGGGGGGGTGCCTGGGTTCGGGTTCTTTGGGAGGGATGTTTGGAGCTGGCAGGGCTCCAAAGCCGAGCCGCAGCTGGCCCTCGGGGGGACATCGGGGGGTCCCCGAGAGGTGTTTTTGGGGGATCCCAGTGTGGGTGGCGGCAGAGCCCCGTCGGGGGGACACCGGTTTTGGGGAGCCCCGGGAGAGCCGCGGCTGCCCTGAGCGGGAGCCCCGAGAGAGGAGAGCCCCAGAAGCCCCAGCGGGGAACCCGAGAGGGGGGGACCCCTGGCAGTGCCGGCACCCCGGCAATGGGGGGTGCTGGGGCTGGAGGGGCGGCATGGCCGGGAAAGGGGTGCGGGGCTCCCGGGGCCGCCAGGGGCTGCTCCCAGCAGGAGCCCAGTTGCTGACAGTCATTCCCCGTTATGATACAATTTGCCCCCAGCACTGTTCCCGTTGTTCCCAGTGCCATCCAGTGTTTTCCCAGTTCTCCCACTTGCCCCCAGAATAGTCCCAGTCACTCCCAGTAAGATCCCAGTATGAGTCCAGTATGATCCCAGTCTCTGCCAGCAGGGCCCCAGTCACTCACCCTTGTCCCCAGTTGCCCCCAGCGTGGTCCCAGTTGCCCCCAGCACATTCCCAGTGGCTCCATATGTGTCCCAGTCCTAGTGCAATGATGGGGAATACCAAACGCACTTGAGGCATCACGTACGGTTAACACCAAAGCTGTGGCTATGTTTGTGATGGGGTCATAGGTAAAGTTCACTAGGTTCCACCGGGATTGGAATTCCTTTTCAAAATCAGCGGCACTGTCCCAAACTATTTTCCGAATCTCAGTAGGAAAAGTGCCTTCTTCACCTTCTCTTATAATCGAGGCAGCAACCGACTGCATCCCTAATTGAGCCTGGATACAGCTGAGAGCTAAAGAAACGTTCTTTTGTGTGGCACCGAGTGCATCAATTACCAATTTGTGATCATTTACGCTTGCTTCCTCCCAACTTGGTAATATGTTTGATAGCAAGCGCTGATGTCTTCCCAAGGCCAAGAAGGACGACTTCAGTGGTTGTTGGAATTTGGTCAAATCTAGTGGTGGCAGCCAATGTGTTCATTAATACTTCTGAATCAATGCTATTTAGAATTCCCAATCCTGTTCCCACAGCACCGGTTATGTCTCTTAGCATCCGTCTTTTAGAAGGGTTCCGCTGTCGCAACCAGGTCGTCCAACCCTGAAAAGAAGTTTTTTTTCCATCAGCAAAATCAGGGGTATTTAACCCCATCGTTTGGGAATTGGGGAGTGTTTGACACCCCAGGATCTGGGATTTGGAGGGTTTGATCCTAAAATTTGGGGTTTGGGGCTGGGGGGGGGGGGGGTAGGGCTTGACATCCCAGAGTTTGGGTTTGAGGGTGTTTGACCCCCCCAGTGTTTGAACCCCCAGGATCTGGGGTCGGGGGGAGTTGACCCCAGGATCTGGGGTGTTTGACCCGCTGGGTTTGGGGTCGGGGTTGAGAGCAGAGCCATTTCCTGGAAACAGCGGCGGGACCGGGACTGGGAACAGGATCGGGATCGGGAATGGGAGTGGGATCGGGGTCGGGAATGAGATCGGGAACGGGAACAGAAATGGGAATGGGATTGGGATCGGGAACAGGATCAGGAACGGGATTGGGCTCGGGAAGGGGAGAGGCCCTGGCCCAATAATGGACCCCTCCCCCAGGGAGCGACCCTGCCCCAATCCCGGGATGGAGCAATCCCCTCAATCCCAGACCCCTCCCCAATTCCCAAACCCTCCCCAATGCCAGCCCCTGACCCAGTCCCAGACCCCTGCCCAGTCGCTGAACGGACCCTCCCTCAATCCCAGCCCGCCCCGATCCGGATCGGAGCCATCCCCGGAGCCTCCCCCATTCCCGGACCGGACCCTTCAATCCCTTTTTGGGGCGGCTCCTGCCGCTTCCAGCCCATTTTTGGGGGATCCAAAGGGCTCCGGGGGCCCTCCCCACTTTGGGGGTGTTGGGGTGGCCCCAGGGCCGCCCCGAGGGCCGAGGGGGGATGGAAACCCCCAAAGCCGGGGGGCTCCTGGGGGTCCCCAGTTCCCCCCGTCCCCACCCCAAAACAGCTCCTGGCCAATCAGAGCGCGCGGCGCTGCTGACAACTCAGTTGCCGGGCCGGCGATTTTCAGGCAATCAGCGCCTGCGATAGCGCTGCTCATCGGTTGCCAGGCAGATCACAGCGCTTCTCAATGCGCTAGCCAATCAGAGACTGCGCGGGGCCATTTCTAGCCAATCAGAGCGCTTGTTCTCGATGACTCCTCAGTCGCCAGGCGGACCCGCAGCGCCCAGCGCTCCCCGGGAGCGGAATTTGGGGAGGGGGGAGGTGACCCTGGGGATGGGGATGGGGCGTGCGGGGGCAGCTGGTGCCGGACTGGTGGCACTGGTGGTGCTGAGAGCCCCCCCGGCCGCGGGGGTCGCGGTGAGAAGGGGTTGGGGGCCCCAAATTAAACCAAAGAGGGATCGGGACCCCCCCACGGAGCAGGAGGGGCCTGGAACCCCCAAAACCAAACACGGGGGAGGGGAGCGGGGACTGGGGGAACGATGGGGAAGGCGGGGGAAAGAGGGGGATGGGACACCCAAAAAGGATCAAGACAACTTGAGGTGGCCACCTTTCTATGTGGATGGTAGCCAATGGTAGCCAATGCTTTTTCCCAGTCCATGGGATCCCAGTCTGTGCAATCCCAGTCGATGTGGTCCCAGTCCATATAATCTCAACCCAGTTTATCCCAGTGTGTACCGTCCTGATCCCTATGGTCCCATTCCATATGGTCCCAGTCCATAGGATCTCAGTCCAGGTGATCTCAGCCCATGTTTGATCCCAGTCTGTGTGGTTCTGCACACACTGCCAGGGTCTGAAATTCCAGTCACCAGCCAGGAAAAAATGTTCCTGCCCTTGAATGTCCTTGCTGTCCTCTCAACGAGTTATAATAAAACTAAAAATCAATAAATTTGAATTTAAATAAAATAGAATAAAAATGAAATTTAAAAATTTCAACTCTTACAACCCTCCTAGGGCTCCGCTGCCGGAATCAGCAGGAGTGGTGTTGGCCTCTTCAGGGGAGTTAGAGTGGGACCCGACCAGAGCGGGGGCCCTTAAACCCCAAAAATCCACCCTGGGGGGCAAAACATCCCCTACAGCGGCTTGGAGTGAGTCCCCCAGAAAAATGTCACTTAAAGCTGTCATGATCACCCCTGAAAAGGGGCTTGTGGGGCTGTGGCCCCACAAACACCTGAAAATGGGGAGGAAAAAACACCCTTGGAGGGGTGAGGTCCCCCCAAACATCCCTAAAAAGAGAAAAACTCCTCTTCAGAGGGGCCTGAAGACCCTTCAGGGCACTCGAGGAGGGACAAGATCCCCTCCTCTGCTGGGGCCTCTCCGAGCCGGGAGCTCTCCCGTTGGCGGCTGCCCTCGGGGGAGCCCCGAACGACGGCGGCTCCTGGGCTGAGCCCCCCTCAGCCGGGGCTGTGGAGGGAACTGGGGGGGCTGGGACGGGGCCTGGGGGTCCTGGGGTGACCTGGGGGAGCCTCAGTGGGTCCCACCTCCCCCTGTGCCCCCTCTCCCACCCCCTTCTCAATATTGCCCCCAAACAAAAGCTTGTGGCTGTGCCAGCGCCCCCACCGACCTCCAGCCCTGGGAACCTGGAGCAAGCGGAAACCACAACTTTGCAAATGCTACCTGTGCCTGAAGCAAATGGAAAGAGAACTGGGGTGTGAAAAATAAAGCTTGTTTATTTTCAGAAAAACAGCAAAGAAAACACAGAACACATTTACATTGTAAGAATATTTGTAACAACAACTATCTATGGAACGTATATACCTAAGAACATATCTAACAAAAGTCTATGAAACGTATTTACAGAAGACAAAAAGAAGCCCTAAAACCTATAGCCTAAAGACAACAACAAACTCTACAAGGTATGTACAAAAGGGTGGCATCTCTGTCCGGGATCTCCATCGGTCCTTGAGGAAAAGCAAGAGGCACGGTCACTCCAATCAGGCATAGAGGGCTCTTCCATGTGCCCCCAGGCTGGCCCAGCAAGCGCAGCACAGGCTGGGGATGGCCACCAGAACCCAATGCACCGGGTCCCGCATCCCTGAGCAGGGACCACCCAGCCCCGTCCCAGCCTGGCAGCAGGGGACCCGCTCTGCCTGTGGGGACCACATGCCTGTCCTGCTGCTGGTATTGCTCTTCATCCCAAGATCATGGCCTCTTCCTCATCTTTCTCATCAATGTCCATGTCCTCAAGGTACTCTTCCATTTCCACGTCCATCTCCTCTTCCACATCTACCTCCATCTCTTCTTCACCAGTCTCTTCTCCATCCACTTCCATCTCCTCCTCTGGATCCATCTGCATGTCCACCTCCATCTCTTCCTCTCCAGTCTCTTCTCCATCCACTTCCATCTTCTCCTCTGTATCAATCTCCATGTCCACCTCCATCTCTTCCTCTCCAGTCTCTTCTCCATCCACTTCCATCTTCTCCTCTGTATCAATCTCCATGTCCACCTCCATCTCTTCCTCTCCACTCTCTTCTCCATCCACTTCCATCTCCTCCTCTGTATCAATCTCCATGTCCACCTCCATCGCATTGTCTCCACTCTCTTCGCCATCCACTTCCATGTCCTCCTCTCTATCAGCCTGCATGTCCACCTCCATCTCGTCCTCTCTCTCGGTGACAGCCTGCAGAGGTAGCAACACCTCAGAGTGGGGTCCCTGTCCCACCCCATCCCCACAGAACTCCAGCCCAGCCGGGCAGCTGGGGGGTGTCCACCTCCATGGAATGGCACTGTACCTTCCTCAGGACAAATGTGAGCATCCTGCAGGGACGGATGACAAAATCCAGGCAACAGAGAGCTTTCAGGACTGATGGGAGTATCAGGGCGCAGGTGACGAGAAGAGTGACAGGGAGCATGGTGAAGGGTGAGCTGGCACGAGGGCTGGCACAGGGTGGGCTGACACAAGGGCCAGTGGTTGTGTTGTGCTCTTTGCTGGACGCTGGAAGTTCCTGCTGGAACATCACATCTGTGACATCACAGTGGATCTAAAGAGCATCTTGTTCCGAGCTGAGCAATCTTCCCCAGCCCATGCTGCTCACAGCCCTGTTGCCAAGGATGGGGCATCCACAGCCTGGGCCAGTGCCTCAGCAGCCTCCGTGTAAAAGAGCAGCTCCCTCAGATCCAACTTCAGTCAGCCTCCTGCAGTTGAAAGCCATCCCCCCTTGTCCTGTTGCCACGGGCCCGGCTGAACACTGTCCCCGTCTTTCCTGTGGGACCCTTCCAGTCCTGCAGAGCTGCAGGGAGGCCTCCCCAGTGTCTCCTGTTTCCAGGCTGAGCATCCCCAGCCCCACTTGGACGGCAGTCAGGTAGATCAGGGGGAGTCAAGGCTGAAGTCAAACAGCATCAGGAACTGAGAGGTGGAAGCTTTAGGCCCAGGTTTGCCTCTATAATAACAGTGGAGGGGAAGATGGTGGGACACTGGCTCTGTTCTAACCGCTGATTATTTTCTTTTTTTTTTTTTTCCCTTCTTTTCTGTCATGCTGATGCAGGTGTTGCTGTTTGCAAGGAAGCTTGGCACAATGTCCATTGTCTTCTCCATTTGTGAAACACCGAGCAGAGTCTGGGCAGGCTGATGATGCAGAGCAAAACCTGCAAATACACCGGTGATCCTGAGCCTGGAGGGTGCAGCTAAACCCGGCCAAAAATAATTTCTGGAAAGTCAAGCCTGGTTTACATTTTCTTGAATTTGGCTATTCCTGAACCGGGGGAGAGGGCTTTCTGGGGAGGGGGTGCCACAGGGTTCCCCCCCCCCCCCATTTTTGGGAGGTTTCCCATGGTGCCCCCTCCCCAAAAAGCACCGCGGGCCCCCTGAGGTGGCTCCTGTTCCACCGGCCGGTGCCCCCTGATCCAGGACTGCCCCCGGTGAGTCTGGGGCGCTCTGGGGGGATTTTGGGGAGATTTTGGCGGCATGTATGGGCTTTGGGGGATTTTGTTGGGAGATTAGGGGGAATTATTGGATTTCGGAGAGAATTACTGGGTTTGTGGGGTTATGGGGGTTTTGTGGGTTTTGAGGATTTTGGATTTTAGGGATTTTTTAGGGTTTTGGGGTGGTTATTTTTTGGGGGGTTTATTGAAATTTTTGGGCGTTTTTTTTTTTTTTTTTTTTTTTTTAATTTTGGTGGGTTCCTTTGGGATTTTGTGGGATTCTTTGGTGTTTAGGAGTTTTTAATTGGGATTTTTGGGGGATTTTGGGGGGTTTCAGTGGAATTTTGGGGGGCTTTGGAGTTGTCCCAGGGTGTGGGGAAGGGCTGAGAGGCACCAAAGTCTCCTTTAAACCCCTGAAAGTCCCAATAAACCCCATGAAATTGCAATTAAATTTCACAAATTCCCATTAGAACACCCTCGAATCCCAATAAAAGCCCACAAAATCCCAATTAAACCCCACAAATCCTCCCAAAAATGTCTCCAAAACCACAACAAGCCCCACAAAATACTCACGAGTCCAAAGAAATCTTGACAACAACCTAGAAAAAACCTACAAAACCCCCCCTAATCCCCACTAAAATTCCTAACAAACCCAAATCCCCAAAGAATCCCACTAAATGCCCCCACAATTCCAATAAATTGCCTCCAAATCCCCTAAAAATCCCAATAAAACCCAGAAATAATTCCAGAGGATCCCACAAAATCCCCACAAAATCCCAGTAAAACCTTCCAAAATTCTAAAGAAAACACAAAAAATTTCAATTAACCCCCAAATACCCCCAGGAAAACAACTTCCCCCTCAAAGCACCAATAAAACCCCTCAAAACCAAACTCCCCAAAATCCCCCAACTGCCTCCAAACCCAATAATTCTCCCCAAAAACCCCAACAATTCCCCATAAACTCCCAACACAATTCCCCAAAGCCCAAAAAAGCCCCAAATGCCCAAACCCCTCCCGAGCCCTCCCTGGTCCCTCCCGGTCCCGCCCAGGCCCGTCCAGGGCCGCGGCCAAAACTGCCCGGAGCGAACGCGGAGGTCCCGGAGCCACCCCGGAGCCGATCCCGGGCTCGACCTCGGGCTTGGCCCCTTTGGGGGATTTTGGGCCGAACCGGGCAGGTTTAGGGTGGGCTTCAGATCCCTTGCGGGGATCCCGAGCCTTTTTGGGTGGATTTTCAGCCCCTGTGGCTGATTTGAGGCCGAATCTGGTGGGGTTTAGGGGGGATTTCAGACCCCTTTGGATGATTTTAGGCCCATGTGGGTGGGGCTGGGGCCCATTTGAGTGAGTTTAGGAAAAACGGGGCCCATATGGGTGAATCCTAATCCTGTGTGGGTGATTTTAGGTCCCTTTTTTGTGTATTTTGGGTGCATTTAAGTAGGGTTTTTTGCTGCTTTGGGCAATTTTAGGTTGAACCAAGCCTTTTTAGGGTGATTTTAGGTCTTCTTGTGTTGGTGTCAGGGACATTTTGGTGATTTTAGATACCTTTGGATGATTTTAGGCTGGACCAGATACTTTCAGGGTGGATTTTAGTCACATTTGAAAGATTTACGGGTGATCTTAAGCCATTTCTTGAGGGCTATAAAACACTTGGGGCAGTTTTAAGCCCCTTGGGTTGGATTTTAGAGCCCTCTGGATACTTTTAATCCCATTTGGTTGGTGTCAGGCCGAACCATGTGGATGTAGGCTGCATTTGATGCCCTTTTGGGTGATTTTGGGTCAAACCGGGCTTTTTTAGGACAGCGCGTCCCCCTGGCCCCGCTCCTTTCCCCTCACGGTTCCGCCCTTTCCTCGCTCCTTTCCCCTCACGGTTCTGCCCTTTCCTCGCTCCTTTCCCCTCATGGTTCAGGATCCCGGAGCGGGGCAGGAGGAGGAGGGAGGGAGGAAGAGGCGCAGCGGCAGCAGGGAGCAGCCGGAGGAGAGGAGAGAAGGAATCGCGTGGCCCTGGCGCTGCCTGAGCTCGCAGCACCCCGGGAGCATCGCCCCCATCCCGCAGGTGCCCAGGGAGGGGGAGCTCGGCCCAAATATCCTGGGGGGTGCCTGGGTTCGGGTTCTTTGGGAGGGATGTTTGGAGCTGGCAGGGCTCCAAAGCCGAGCCGCAGCTGGCCCTCGGGGGGACATCGGGGGGTCCCCGAGAGGTGTTTTTGGGGGATCCCAGTGTGGGTGGCGGCAGAGCCCCGTCGGGGGGACACCGGTTTTGGGGAGCCCCGGGAGAGCCGCGGCTGCCCTGAGCGGGAGCCCCGAGAGAGGAGAGCCCCAGAAGCCCCAGCAGGGAACCCGAGAGGGGGGGACCCCTGGCAGTGCCGGCACCCCGGCAATGGGGGGTGCTGGGGCTGGAGGGGCGGCATGGCCGGGAAAGGGGTGCGGGGCTCCCGGGGCCGCCAGGGGCTGCTCCCAGCAGGAGCCCAGTTGCTGCCAGTCACTCCCCGTTATGATACAATTTGCCCCCAGCACTGTTCCCGTTGTTCCCAGTGCCATCCAGTGTTTTCCCAGTTCTCCCACTTGCCCCCAGAATAGTCCCAGTCACTCCCAGTAAGATCCCAGTATGAGTCCAGTATGATCCCAGTCTCTGCCAGCAGGGCCCCAGTCACTCACCCTTGTCCCCAGTTGCCCCCAGCGTGGTCCCAGTTGCCCCCAGCACATTCCCAGTGGCTCCATATGTGTCCCAGTCCTAGTGCAATGATGGGGAATACCAAACGCACTTGAGGCATCACGTATGGTTAACACCAAAGCTGTGGCTATGTTTGTGATGGGGTCATAGGTAAAGTTCACTAGGTTCCACCGGGATTGGAATTCCTTTTCAAAATCAGCGGCACTGTCCCAAACTATTTTCCGAATCTCAGTAGGAAAAGTGCCTTCTTCACCTTCTCTTATAATCGAGGCAGCAACCGACTGCATCCCTAATTGAGCCTGGATACAGCTGAGAGCTAAAGAAACGTTCTTTTGTGTGGCACCGAGTGCATCAATTACCAATTTGTGATCATTTACGCTTGCTTCCTCCCAACTTGGTAATATGTTTGATAGCAAGCGCTGATGTCTTCCCAAGGCCAAGAAGGACGACTGCAGTGGTTGTTGGAATTTGGTCAAATCTAGTGGTGGCAGCCAATGTGTTCATTAATACTTCTGAATCAATGCTATTTAGAATTCCCAATCCTGTTCCCACAGCACCGGTCATGTCTCTTAGCATCCGTCTTTTAGAAGGGTTCCGCTGTCGCAACCAGGTCGTCCAACCCTGAAAAGAAGTTTTTTTTCCATCAGCAAAATCAGGGGTATTTAACCCCATCGTTTGGGAATTGGGGAGTGTTTGACACCCCAGGATCTGGGATTTGGAGGGTTTGATCCTAAAATTTGGGGTTCGGGGCTGGGGCGGGGGGATAGGGCTTGACATCCCAGAGTTTGGGTTTGAGGGTGTTTGACCCCCCCAGTGTTTGAACCCCCAGGATTTGGGGTCGGGGGCAGTTGACCCCAGGATCTGGGGTGTTTGACCCGCTGGGTTTGGGGTCGGGGTTGAGAGCAGAGCCATTTCCTGGAAACAGCGGCGGGACCGGGACTGGGAACAGGATCGGGATCGGGAATGGGAGTGGGATCGGGGTCGGGAATGAGATCGGGAACGGGAACAGAAATGGGAATGGGATTGGGATCGGGAACAGGATCAGGAACGGGATTGGGCTCGGGAAGGGGAGAGGCCCTGGCCCAATAATGGACCCCTCCCCCAGGGAGCGACCCTGCCCCAGTCCCGAGATGGACCAATCCCCTCAATCCCAGACCCCTCCCCAATTCCCAAACCCTCCTCAATGCCAGCCCCTGACCCACTCCCAGACCCCTCCCCAGTCGCTGAACGGACCCTCCCTCAATCCCAGCCCGCCCCGATCCGGATCGGAGCCATCCCCGGAGCCTCCCCCATTCCCGGACCGGAGCCTTCAATCCCTTTTTGGGGCGGCTCCTGCCGCTTCCAGCCCATTTTTGGGGGATCCAAAGGGCTCCGGGGACCCTCCCCACTTTGGGGGTGTTGGGGTGGCCCCAGGGCCGCCCCGAGGGCCGAGGGGGGATGGAAACCCCCAAAGCCGGGGGGCTCCTGGGGGTCCCCAGTTCCCCCCGTCCCCACCCCAAAACAGCTCCTGGCCAATCAGAGCGCGCGGCGCTGCTGACAACTCAGTTGCCGGGCCGGCGATTTTCAGGCAATCAGCGCCTGCGATAGCGCTGCTCATCGGTTGCCAGGCAGATCACAGCGCTTCTCAATGCGCTAGCCAATCAGAGACTGCGCGGGGCCATTTCTAGCCAATCAGAGCGCTTGTTCTCGATGACTCCTCAGTCGCCAGGCGGACCCGCAGCGCCCAGCGCTCCCCGGGAGCGGAATTTGGGCAGGGGGGAGGTGACCCTGGGGATGGGGATGGGGCGTGCGGGGGCAGCTGGGGCCGGACTGGTGGCACTGGTGGTGCTGAGAGCCCCCCCGGCCGCGGGGGTCGCGGTGAGAAGGGGTTGGGGGCCCCAAATTAAACCAAAGAGGGATCGGGACCCCCCCACGGAGCAGGAGGGGCCTGGAACCCCCAAAACCAAACACGGGGGAGGGGAGCGGGGATTGGGGGAACGATGGGGAAGGCGGGGGAAAGAGGAGGATGGGACACCCAAAAAGGATCAAGACAACTTGAGGTGGCCACCTTTCTATGTGGATGGTAGCCAATGGTAGCCAATGCTTTTTCCCAGTCCATGGGATCCCAGTCTGTGCAATCCCAGTCGATGTGGTCCCAGTCCATAGAATCTCAACCCAGTTTATCCCAGTGTGTACCGTCCTGATCCCTATGGTCCCATTCCACATGGTCCCAGTCCATAGGATCTCAGTCCAGGTGATCTCAGCCCATGTTTGATCCCAGTCTGTGTGGTTCTGCACACACTGCCAGGGTCTGAAATTCCAGTCACCAGCCAGGAAAAAATGTTCCTGCCCTTGAATGTCCTTGCTGTCCTCTCAACGAGTTATAATAAAACTAAAAATCAATAAATTTGAATTTAAATAAAATAGAATAAAAATGAAATTTAAAAATTTCAACTCTTACAACCCTCCTAGGGCTCCGCTGCCGGAATCAGCAGGAGTGGTGTTGGCCTCTTCAGGGGAGTTAGAGTGGGACCCGACCAGAGCGGGGGCCCTTAAACCCCAAAAATCCACCCTGGGGGGCAAAACATCCCCTACAGCGGCTTGGAGTGAGTCCCCCAGAAAAATGTCACTTAAAGCTGTCATGATCACCCCTGAAAAGGGGCTTGTGGGGCTGTGGCCCCACAAACACCTGAAAATGGGGAGGAAAAAAACACCCTTGGAGGGGTGAGGTCCCCCCAAACATCCCTAAAAAGAGAAAAACTCCTCTTCAGAGGGGCCTGAAGACCCTTCAGGGCACTCGAGGAGGGACAAGATCCCCTCCTCTGCTGGGGCCTCTCCGAGCCGGGAGCTCTCCCGTTGGCGGCTGCCCTCGGGGGAGCCCCGAACGACGGCGGCTCCTGGGCTGAGCCCCCCTCAGCCAGGGCTGTGGAGGGAACTGGGGGGGCTGGGACGGGGCCTGGGGGTCCTGGGGTGACCTTGGGGAGCCTCAGTGGGTCCCACCTCCCCCTGTGCCCCCTCTCCCACCCCCTTCTCAATATTGCCCCCAAACAAAAGCTTGTGGCTGTGCCAGCGCCCCCACCGACCTCCAGCCCTGGGAACCTGGAGCAAGCGGAAACCACAACTTTGCAAATGCTACCTGTGCCTGAAGCAAATGGAAAGAGAACTGGGGTGTGAAAAATAAAGCTTGTTTATTTTCAGAAAAACAGCAAAGAAAACACAGAACACATTTACATTGTAAGAATATTTGTAACAACAACTATCTATGGAACGTATATACCTAAGAACATATCTAACAAAAGTCTATGAAACGTATTTACAGAAGACAAAAAGAAGCCCTAAAACCTATAGCCTAAAGACAACAACAAACTCTACAAGGTATGTACAAAAGGGTGGCATCTCTGTCCGGGATCTCCATCGGTCCTTGAGGAAAAGCAAGAGGCACGGTCACTCCAATCAGGCAGAGAGGGCTCTTCCATGTGCCCCCAGGCTGGCCCAGCAAGCGCAGCACAGGCTGGGGATGGCCACCAGAACCCAATGCACCGGGTCCCACATCCCTGAGCAGGGACCACCAAGCCCAGTCCCAGCCTGGCAGCAGGGGACCCGCTCTGCCTGTGGGGACCACATGCCTGTCCTGCTGCTGGCATTGCTCTTCATCCCAAGATCATGGCCTCTTCCTCATCTTTCTCATCAATGTCCATGTCCTCAAGGTACTCTTCCATTTCCACGTCCATCTCCTCTTCCACATCTACCTCCATCTCTTCTTCACCAGTCTCTTCTCCATCCACTTCCATCTCCTCCTCTGGATCCATCTGCATGTCCACCTCCATCTCTTCCTCTCCAGTCTCTTCTCCATCCACTTCCATCTCCTCCTCTGTATCAATCTCCATGTCCACCTCCATCTCTTCCTCTCCACTCTCTTCTCCATCCACTTCCATCTCCTCCTCTGTATCCATCTGCATGTCCACCTCCATCTCTTCCTCTCCACTCTCTTCTCCATCCACTTCCATCTCCTCCTCTGTATCAATCTCCATGTCCACCTCCATCTCTTCCTCTCCAGTCTCTTCTCCATCCACTTCCATCTTCTCCTCTGTATCAATCTCCATGTCCACCTCCATCTCTTCCTCTCCACTCTCTTCTCCATCCACTTCCATCTCCTCCTCTGTATCAATCTCCATGTCCACCTCCATCGCATTGTCTCCACTCTCTTCGCCATCCACTTCCATGTCCTCCTCTCTATCAGCCTGCATGTCCACCTCCATCTCGTCCTCTCTCTCGGTGACAGCCTGCAGAGGTAGCAACACCTCAGAGTGGGGTCCCTGTCCCACCCCATCCCCACAGAACTCCAGCCCAGCCGGGCAGCTGGGGGGTGTCCACCTCCATGGAATGGCACTGTACCTTCCTCAGGACAAATGTGAGCATCCTGCAGGGACGGATGACAAAATCCAGGCAACAGAGAGCTTTCAGGACTGATGGGAGTATCAGGGCGCAGGTGACGAGAAGAGTGACAGGGAGCATGGTGAAGGGTGAGCTGGCACGAGGGCTGGCACAGGGTGGGCTGACACAAGGGCCAGTGGTTGTGTTGTGCTCTTTGCTGGACGCTGGAAGTTCCTGCTGGAACATCACATCTGTGACATCACAGTGGATCTAAAGAGCATCTTGTTCCGAGCTGAGCAATCTTCCCCAGCCCATGCTGCTCACAGCCCTGTTGCCAAGGATGGGGCATCCACAGCCTGGGCCAGTGCCTCAGCAGCCTCCGTGTAAAAGAGCAGCTCCCTCAGATCCAACTTCAGTCAGCCTCCTGCAGTTGAAAGCCATCCCCCCTTGTCCTGTTGCCACGGGCCCGGCTGAACACTGTCCCCGTCTTTCCTGTGGGACCCTTCCAGTCCTGCAGAGCTGCAGGGAGGCCTCCCCAGTGTCTCCTGTTTCCAGGCTGAGCATCCCCAGCCCCACTTGGACGGCAGTCAGGTAGATCAGGGGGAGTCAAGGCTGAAGTCAAACAGCATCAGGAACTGAGAGGTGGAAGCTTTAGGCCCAGGTTTGCCTCTATAATAACAGTGGAGGGGAAGATGGTGGGACACTGGCTCTGTTCTAACCGCTGATTATTTTCTTTTTTTTTTTTTTCCCTTCTTTTCTGTCATGCTGATGCAGGTGTTGCTGTTTGCAAGGAAGCTTGGCACAATGTCCATTGTCTTCTCCATTTGTGAAACACCGAGCAGAGTCTGGGCAGGCTGATGATGCAGAGCAAAACCTGCAAATACACCGGTGATCCTGAGCCTGGAGGGTGCAGCTAAACCCGGCCAAAAATAATTTCTGGAAAGTCAAGCCTGGTTTACATTTTCTTGAATTTGGCTATTCCTGAACCGGGGGAGAGGGCTTTCTGGGGAGGGGGTGCCACAGGGTTCCCCCCCCCCCCCATTTTTGGGAGGTTTCCCATGGTGCCCCCTCCCCAAAAAGCACCGCGGGCCCCCTGAGGTGGCTCCTGTTCCACCGGCCGGTGCCCCCTGATCCAGGACTGCCCCCGGTGAGTCTGGGGCGCTCTGGGGGGATTTGGGGGAGATTTTGGCGGCATGTATGGGCTTTGGGGGATTTTGTTGGGAGATTAGGGGGAATTATTGGATTTCGGAGAGAATTACTGGGTTTGTGGGGTTATGGGGGTTTTGTGGGTTTTGAGGATTTTGGATTTTAGGGATTTTTTAGGGTTTTGGGGTGGTTATTTTTTGGGGGGTTTATTGAAATTTTTGGGCGTTTTTTTTTTTTTTTTTTTTTTTTTTTTTTTAATTTTGGTGGGTTCCTTTGGGATTTTGTGGGATTCTTTGGTGTTTAGGAGTTTTTAATTGGGATTTTTGGGGGATTTTGGGGGGTTTCAGTGGAATTTTGGGGGGCTTTGGAGTTGTCCCAGGGTGTGGGGAAGGGCTGAGAGGCACCAAAGTCTCCTTTAAACCCCTGAAAGTCCCAATAAACCCCATGAAATTGCAATTAAATTTCACAAATTCCCATTAGAACACCCTCGAATCCCAATAAAAGCCCACAAAATCCCAATTAAACCCCACAAATCCTCCCAAAAATGTCTCCAAAACCACAACAAGCCCCACAAAATACTCACGAGTCCAAAGAAATCTTGACAACAACCTAGAAAAAACCTACAAAACCCCCCCTAATCCCCACTAAAATTCCTAACAAACCCAAATCCCCAAAGAATCCCACTAAATGCCCCCACAATTCCAATAAATTGCCTCCAAATCCCCTAAAAATCCCAATAAAACCCAGAAATAATTCCAGAGGATCCCACAAAATCCCCACAAAATCCCAGTAAAACCTTCCAAAATTCTAAAGAAAACACAAAAAATTTCAATTAACCCCCAAATACCCCCAGGAAAACAACTTCCCCCTCAAAGCACCAATAAAACCCCTCAAAACCAAACTCCCCAAAATCCCCCAACTGCCTCCAAACCCAATAATTCTCCCCAAAAACCCCAACAATTCCCCATAAACTCCCAACACAATTCCCCAAAGCCCAAAAAAGCCCCAAATGCCCAAACCCCTCCCGAGCCCTCCCTGGTCCCTCCCGGTCCCGCCCAGGCCCGTCCAGGGCCGCGGCCAAAACTGCCCGGAGCGAACGCGGAGGTCCCGGAGCCACCCCGGAGCCGATCCCGGGCTCGACCTCGGGCTTGGCCCCTTTGGGGGATTTTGGGCCGAACCGGGCAGGTTTAGGGTGGGCTTCAGATCCCTTGCGGGGATCCCGAGCCTTTTTGGGTGGATTTTCAGCCCCTGTGGCTGATTTGAGGCCGAATCTGGTGGGGTTTAGGGGGGATTTCAGACCCCTTTGGATGATTTTAGGCCCATGTGGGTGGGGCTGGGGCCCATTTGAGTGAGTTTAGGAAAAACGGGGCCCATATGGGTGAATCCTAATCCTGTGTGGGTGATTTTAGGTCCCTTTTTTGTGTATTTTGGGTGCATTTAAGTAGGGTTTTTTGCTGCTTTGGGCAATTTTAGGTTGAACCAAGCCTTTTTAGGGTGATTTTAGGTCTTCTTGTGTTGGTGTCAGGGACATTTTGGTGATTTTAGATACCTTTGGATGATTTTAGGCTGGACCAGATACTTTCAGGGTGGATTTTAGTCACATTTGAAAGATTTACGGGTGATCTTAAGCCATTTCTTGAGGGCTATCAAACACTTGGGGCAGTTTTAAGCCCCTTGGGTTGGATTTTAGAGCCCTCTGGATACTTTTAATCCCATTTGGTTGGTGTCAGGCCGAACCATGTGGATGTAGGCTGCATTTGATGCCCTTTTGGGTGATTTTGGGTCAAACCGGGCTTTTTTAGGACAGCGCGTCCCCTTGGCCCCACTCCTTTCCCCTCACGGTTCTGCCCTTTCCTCACTCCTTTCCCCTCATGGTTCAGGATCCCAGAGCGGGGCAGGAGGAGGAGGGAGGGAGGAAGAGGCGCAGCGGCAGCAGGGAGCAGCCGGAGGAGAGGAGAGAAGGAATCGCGTGGCCCTGGCGCTGCCTGAGCTCGCAGCACCCCGGGAGCATCGCCCCCATCCCGCAGGTGCCCAGGGAGGGGGAGCTCGGCCCAAATATCCTGGGGGGTGCCTGGGTTCGGGTTCTTTGGGAGGGATGTTTGGAGCTGGCAGGGCTCCAAAGCCGAGCCGCAGCTGGCCCTCGGGGGGACATCGGGGGGTCCCCGAGAGGTGTTTTTGGGGGATCCCAGTGTGGGTGGCGGCAGAGCCCCGTCGGGGGGACACCGGTTTTGGGGAGCCCCGGGAGAGCCGCGGCTGCCCTGAGCGGGAGCCCCGAGAGAGGAGAGCCCCAGAAGCCCCAGCAGGGAACCCGAGAGGGGGGGACCCCTGGCAGTGCCGGCACCCCGGCAATGGGGGGTGCTGGGGCTGGAGGGGCGGCATGGCCGGGAAAGGGGTGCGGGGCTCCCGGGGCCGCCAGGGGCTGCTCCCAGCAGGAGCCCAGTTGCTGCCAGTCACTCCCCGTTATGATACAATTTGCCCCCAGCACTGTTCCCGTTGTTCCCAGTGCCATCCAGTGTTTTCCCAGTTCTCCCACTTGCCCCCAGAATAGTCCCAGTCACTCCCAGTAAGATCCCAGTATGAGTCCAGTATGATCCCAGTCTCTGCCAGCAGGGCCCCAGTCACTCACCCTTGTCCCCAGTTGCCCCCAGCGTGGTCCCAGTTGCCCCCAGCACATTCCCAGTGGCTCCATATGTGTCCCAGTCCTAGTGCAATGATGGGGAATACCAAACGCACTTGAGGCATCACGTATGGTTAACACCAAAGCTGTGGCTATGTTTGTGATGGGGTCATAGGTAAAGTTCACTAGGTTCCACCGGGATTGGAATTCCTTTTCAAAATCAGCGGCACTGTCCCAAACTATTTTCCGAATCTCAGTAGGAAAAGTGCCTTCTTCACCTTCTCTTATAATCGAGGCAGCAACCGACTGCATCCCTAATTGAGCCTGGATACAGCTGAGAGCTAAAGAAACGTTCTTTTGTGTGGCACCGAGTGCATCAATTACCAATTTGTGATCATTTACGCTTGCTTCCTCCCAACTTGGTAATATGTTTGATAGCAAGCGCTGATGTCTTCCCAAGGCCAAGAAGGACGACTGCAGTGGTTGTTGGAATTTGGTCAAATCTAGTGGTGGCAGCCAATGTGTTCATTAATACTTCTGAATCAATGCTATTTAGAATTCCCAATCCTGTTCCCACAGCACCGGTCATGTCTCTTAGCATCCGTCTTTTAGAAGGGTTCCGCTGTCGCAACCAGGTCGTCCAACCCTGAAAAGAAGTTTTTTTTCCATCAGCAAAATCAGGGGTATTTAACCCCATCGTTTGGGAATTGGGGAGTGTTTGACACCCCAGGATCTGGGATTTGGAGGGTTTGATCCTAAAATTTGGGGTTCGGGGCTGGGGCGGGGGGATAGGGCTTGACATCCCAGAGTTTGGGTTTGAGGGTGTTTGACCCCCCCAGTGTTTGAACCCCCAGGATTTGGGGTCGGGGGCAGTTGACCCCAGGATCTGGGGTGTTTGACCCGCTGGGTTTGGGGTCGGGGTTGAGAGCAGAGCCATTTCCTGGAAACAGCGGCGGGACCGGGACTGGGAACAGGATCGGGATCGGGAATGGGAGTGGGATCGGGGTCGGGAATGAGATCGGGAACGGGAACAGAAATGGGAATGGGATTGGGATCGGGAACAGGATCAGGAACGGGATTGGGCTCGGGAAGGGGAGAGGCCCTGGCCCAATAATGGACCCCTCCCCCAGGGAGCGACCCTGCCCCAGTCCCGAGATGGACCAATCCCCTCAATCCCAGACCCCTCCCCAATTCCCAAACCCTCCCCAATGCCAGCCCCTGACCCAGTCCCAGACCCCTCCCCAGTCGCTGAACGGACCCTCCCTCAATCCCAGCCCGCCCCGATCCGGATCGGAGCCATCCCCGGAGCCTCCCCCATTCCCGGACCGGACCCTTCAATCCCTTTTTGGGGCGGCTCCTGCCGCTTCCAGCCCATTTTTGGGGGATCCAAAGGGCTCCGGGGACCCTCCCCACTTTGGGGGTGTTGGGGTGGCCCCAGGGCCGCCCCGAGGGCCGAGGGGGGATGGAAACCCCCAAAGCCGGGGGGCTCCTGGGGGTCCCCAGTTCCCCCCGTCCCCACCCCAAAACAGCTCCTGGCCAATCAGAGCGCGCGGCGCTGCTGACAACTCAGTTGCCGGGCCGGCGATTTTCAGGCAATCAGCGCCTGCGATAGCGCTGCTCATCGGTTGCCAGGCAGATCACAGCGCTTCTCAATGCGCTAGCCAATCAGAGACTGCGCGGGGCCATTTCTAGCCAATCAGAGCGCTTGTTCTCGATGACTCCTCAGTCGCCAGGCGGACCCGCAGCGCCCAGCGCTCCCCGGGAGCGGAATTTGGGCAGGGGGGAGGTGACCCTGGGGATGGGGATGGGGCGTGCGGGGGCAGCTGGGGCCGGACTGGTGGCACTGGTGGTGCTGAGAGCCCCCCCGGCCGCGGGGGTCGCGGTGAGAAGGGGTTGGGGGCCCCAAATTAAACCAAAGAGGGATCGGGACCCCCCCACGGAGCAGGAGGGGCCTGGAACCCCCAAAACCAAACACGGGGGAGGGGAGCGGGGATTGGGGGAACGATGGGGAAGGCGGGGGAAAGAGGGGGATGGGACACCCAAAAAGGATCAAGACAACTTGAGGTGGCCACCTTTCTATGTGGATGGTAGCCAATGGTAGCCAATGCTTTTTCCCAGTCCATGGGATCCCAGTCTGTGCAATCCCAGTCGATGTGGTCCCAGTCCATAGAATCTCAACCCAGTTTATCCCAGTGTGTACCGTCCTGATCCCTATGGTCCCATTCCACATGGTCCCAGTCCATAGGATCTCAGTCCAGGTGATCTCAGCCCATGTTTGATCCCAGTCTGTGTGGTTCTGCACACACTGCCAGGGTCTGAAATTCCAGTCACCAGCCAGGAAAAAATGTTCCTGCCCTTGAATGTCCTTGCTGTCCTCTCAACGAGTTATAATAAAACTAAAAATCAATAAATTTGAATTTAAATAAAATAGAATAAAAATGAAATTTAAAAATTTCAACTCTTACAACCCTCCTAGGGCTCCGCTGCCGGAATCAGCAGGAGTGGTGTTGGCCTCTTCAGGGGAGTTAGAGTGGGACCCGACCAGAGCGGGGGCCCTTAAACCCCAAAAATCCACCCTGGGGGGCAAAACATCCCCTACAGCGGCTTGGAGTGAGTCCCCCAGAAAAATGTCACTTAAAGCTGTCATGATCACCCCTGAAAAGGGGCTTGTGGGGCTGTGGCCCCACAAACACCTGAAAATGGGGAGGAAAAAACACCCTTGGAGGGGTGAGGTCCCCCCAAACATCCCTAAAAAGAGAAAAACTCCTCTTCAGAGGGGCCTGAAGACCCTTCAGGGCACTCGAGGAGGGACAAGATCCCCTCCTCTGCTGGGGCCTCTCCGAGCCGGGAGCTCTCCCGTTGGCGGCTGCCCTCGGGGGAGCCCCGAACGACGGCGGCTCCTGGGCTGAGCCCCCCTCAGCCAGGGCTGTGGAGGGAACTGGGGGGGCTGGGACGGGGCCTGGGGGTCCTGGGGTGACCTGGGGGAGCCTCAGTGGGTCCCACCTCCCCCTGTGCCCCCTCTCCCACCCCCTTCTCAATATTGCCCCCAAACAAAAGCTTGTGGCTGTGCCAGCGCCCCCACCGACCTCCAGCCCTGGGAACCTGGAGCAAGCGGAAACCACAACTTTGCAAATGCTACCTGTGCCTGAAGCAAATGGAAAGAGAACTGGGGTGTGAAAAATAAAGCTTGTTTATTTTCAGAAAAACAGCAAAGAAAACACAGAACACATTTACATTGTAAGAATATTTGTAACAACAACTATCTATGGAACGTATATACCTAAGAACATATCTAACAAAAGTCTATGAAACGTATTTACAGAAGACAAAAAGAAGCCCTAAAACCTATAGCCTAAAGACAACAACAAACTCTACAAGGTATGTACAAAAGGGTGGCATCTCTGTCCGGGATCTCCATCGGTCCTTGAGGAAAAGCAAGAGGCACGGTCACTCCAATCAGGCAGAGAGGGCTCTTCCATGTGCCCCCAGGCTGGCCCAGCAAGCGCAGCACAGGCTGGGGATGGCCACCAGAACCCAATGCACCGGGTCCCACATCCCTGAGCAGGGACCACCAAGCCCAGTCCCAGCCTGGCAGCAGGGGACCCGCTCTGCCTGTGGGGACCACATGCCTGTCCTGCTGCTGGCATTGCTCTTCATCCCAAGATCATGGCCTCTTCCTCATCTTTCTCATCAATGTCCATGTCCTCAAGGTACTCTTCCATTTCCACGTCCATCTCCTCTTCCACATCTACCTCCATCTCTTCTTCACCAGTCTCTTCTCCATCCACTTCCATCTCCTCCTCTGGATCCATCTGCATGTCCACCTCCATCTCTTCCTCTCCACTCTCTTCTCCATCCACTTCCATCTCCTCCTCTGTATCAATCTCCATGTCCACCTCCATCTCTTCCTCTCCAGTCTCTTCTCCATCCACTTCCATCTCCTCCTCTGTATCCATCTGCATGTCCACCTCCATCTCTTCCTCTCCACTCTCTTCTCCATCCACTTCCATCTCCTCCTCTGTATCCATCTCCATGTCCACCTCCATCGCATTGTCTCCACTCTCTTCTCCATCCACTTCCATGTCCTCCTCTCTATCAGCCTGCATGTCCACCTCCATCTCGTCCTCTCTCTCGGTGACAGCCTGCAGAGGTAGCAACACCTCAGAGTGGGGTCCCTGTCCCACCCCATCCCCACAGAACTCCAGCCCAGCCGGGCAGCTGGGGGGTGTCCACCTCCATGGAATGGCACTGTACCTTCCTCAGGACAAATGTGAGCATCCTGCAGGGACGGATGACAAAATCCAGGCAACAGAGAGCTTTCAGGACTGATGGGAGTATCAGGGCGCAGGTGACGAGAAGAGTGACAGGGAGCATGGTGAAGGGTGAGCTGGCACGAGGGCTGGCACAGGGTGGGCTGACACAAGGGCCAGTGGTTGTGTTGTGCTCTTTGCTGGACGCTGGAAGTTCCTGCTGGAACATCACATCTGTGACATCACAGTGGATCTAAAGAGCATCTTGTTCTGAGCTGAGCAATCTTCCCCAGCCCATGCTGCTCACAGCCCTGTTGCCAAGGATGGGGCATCCACAGCCTGGGCCAGTGCCTCAGCAGCCTCCGTGTAAAAGAGCAGCTCCCTCAGATCCAACTTCAATCAGCCTCCTGCAGTTGAAAGCCATCCCCCCTTGTCCTGTTGCCACGGGCCCGGCTGAACACTGTCCCCGTCTTTCCTGTGGGACCCTTCCAGTCCTGCAGAGCTGCAGGGAGGCCTCCCCAGTGTCTCCTGTTTCCAGGCTGAGCATCCCCAGCCCCACTTGGACGGCAGTCAGGTAGATCAGGGGGAGTCAAGGCTGAAGTCAAACAGCATCAGGAACTGAGAGGTGGAAGCTTTAGGCCCAGGTTTGCCTCTATAATAACAGTGGAGGGGAAGATGGTGGGACACTGGCTCTGTTCTAACCGCTGATTATTTTCTTTTTTTTTTTTTTCCCTTCTTTTCTGTCATGCTGATGCAGGTGTTGCTGTTTGCAAGGAAGCTTGGCACAATGTCCATTGTCTTCTCCATTTGTGAAACACCGAGCAGAGTCTGGGCAGGCTGATGATGCAGAGCAAAACCTGCAAATACACCGGTGATCCTGAGCCTGGAGGGTGCAGCTAAACCCGGCCAAAAATAATTTCTGGAAAGTCAAGCCTGGTTTACATTTTCTTGAATTTGGCTATTCCTGAACCGGGGGAGAGGGCTTTCTGGGGAGGGGGTGCCACAGGGTTCCCCCCCCCCCATTTTTGGGAGGTTTCCCATGGTGCCCCCTCCCCAAAAAGCACCGCGGGCCCCCTGAGGTGGCTCCTGTTCCACCGGCCGGTGCCCCCTGATCCAGGACTGCCCCCGGTGAGTCTGGGGCGCTCTGGGGGGATTTTGGGGAGATTTTGGCGGCATGTATGGGCTTTGGGGGATTTTGTTGGGAGATTAGGGGGAATTATTGGATTTTGGAGAGAATTACTGGGTTTGTGGGGTTATGGGGGTTTTGTGGGTTTTGAGGATTTTGGATTTTAGGGATTTTTTAGGGTTTTGGGGTGGTTATTTTTTGGGGGGTTTATTGAAATTTTTGGGCGTTTTTTTGGTTTTTTTTTTTTTTTTTTTTTTGTTTTTTTTTAATTTTGGTGGGTTCCATTGGGATTTTGTGGGATTCTTTGGTGTTTAGGAGTTTTTAATTGGGATTTTTGGGGGATTTTGGGGGGTTTTAGTGGAATTTTGGGGGGCTTTGGAGTTGTCCCAGGGTGTGGGGAAGGGCTGAGAGGCACCAAAGTCTCCTTTAAACCCCTGAAAGTCCCAATAAACCCCATGAAATCGCAATTAAATTTCACAAATTCCCATTAGAACACCCTCGAATCCCAATAAAAGCCCACAAAATCCCAATTAAACCCCACAAATCCTCCCAAAAATGTTTCCAAAACCACAACAAGCCCCACAAAATACTCACGAGTCCAAAGAAATCTTGACAACAACCTAGAAAAAACCTACAATACCCCCCCTAATCCCCACTAAAATTCCTAACAAACCCAAATCCCCAAAGAATCCCACTAAATGCCCCCACAATTCCAATAAATTGCCTCCAAATCCCCTAAAAATCCCAATAAAACCCAGAAATAATTCCAGAGGATCCCACAAAATCCCCACAAAATCCCAGTAAAACCTTCCAAAATTCTAAAGAAAACACAAAAAATTTCAATTAACCCCCAAATACCCCCAGGAAAACAACTTCCCCCTCAAAGCACCAATAAAACCCCTCAAAACCAAACTCCCCAAAATCCCCCAACTGCCTCCAAACCCAATAATTCTCCCCAAAAACCCCAACAATTCCCCGTAAACTCCCAACACAATTCCCCAAAGCCCAAAAAAGCCCCAGATGCCCAAACCCCTCCCGAGCCCTCCCTGGTCCCTCCCGGTCCCGCCCAGGCCCGTCCGGGGCTGCGGCCAAAACTGCCCGGAGCGGAGGCGGAGGTCCCGGAGCGACCCCGGAGCCGATCCCGGGCTCGGCCTCGGGCTCGGCCCCTTTGGGGGATTTTGGGCCGAACCGGGCAGGTTTAGGGTGGGCTTCAGATCCCTTGCGGGGATCCCGAGCCTTTTTGGGTGGATTTTCAGCCCCTGTGGCTGATTTGAGGCCGAATCTGGTGGGGTTTAGGGGGGATTTCAGACCCCTTTGGATGATTTTAGGCCCATGTGGGTGGGGCTGGGGCCCATTTGAGTGAGTTTAGGAAAAACGGGGCCCATATGGGTGAATCCTAATCCTGTGTGGGTGATTTTAGGTCCCTTTTTTGTGTATTTTGGGTGCATTTAAGTAGGGTTTTTTGCTGCTTTGGGCAATTTTAGGTTGAACCAAGCCTTTTTAGGGTGATTTTAGGTCTTCTTGTGTTGGTGTCAGGGACATTTTGGTGATTTTAGATACCTTTGGATGATTTTAGGCTGGACCAGATACTTTCAGGGTGGATTTTAGTCACATTTGAAAGATTTACGGGTGATCTTAAGCCATTTCTTGAGGGCTATCAAACACTTGGGGCAGTTTTAAGCCCCTTTGGTTGGATTTTAGAGCCCTCTGGATACTTTTAATCCCATTTGGTTGGTGTCAGGCCGAACCATGTGGATGTAGGCTGCATTTGATGCCCTTTTGGGTGATTTTGGGTCAAACCGGGCTTTTTTAGGACAGCGCGTCCCCCTGGCCCCGCTCCTTTCCCCTCACGGTTCCGCCCTTTCCTCGCTCCTTTCCCCTCACGGTTCTGCCCTTTCCTCGCTCCTTTCCCCTCATGGTTCAGGATCCCGGAGCGGGGCAGGAGGAGGAGGGAGGGAGGAAGAGGCGCAGCGGCAGCAGGGAGCAGCCGGAGGAGAGGAGAGAAGGAATCGCGTGGCCCTGGCGCTGCCTGAGCTCGCAGCACCCCGGGAGCATCGCCCCCATCCCGCAGGTGCCCAGGGAGGGGGAGCTCGGCCCAAATATCCTGGGGGGTGCCTGGGTTCGGGTTCTTTGGGAGGGATGTTTGGAGCTGGCAGGGCTCCAAAGCCGAGCCGCAGCTGGCCCTCGGGGGGACATCGGGGGGTCCCCGAGAGGTGTTTTTGGGGGATCCCAGTGTGGGTGGCGGCAGAGCCCCGTCGGGGGGACACCGGTTTTGGGGAGCCCCGGGAGAGCCGCGGCTGCCCTGAGCGGGAGCCCCGAGAGAGGAGAGCCCCAGAAGCCCCAGCGGGGAACCCGAGAGGGGGGGACCCCTGGCAGTGCCGGCACCCCGGCAATGGGGGGTGCTGGGGCTGGAGGGGCGGCATGGCCGGGAAAGGGGTGCGGGGCTCCCGGGGCCGCCAGGGGCTGCTCCCAGCAGGAGCCCAGTTGCTGCCAGTCACTCCCCGTTATGATACAATTTGCCCCCAGCACTGTTCCCGTTGTTCCCAGTGCCATCCAGTGTTTTCCCAGTTCTCCCACTTGCCCCCAGAATAGTCCCAGTCACTCCCAGTAAGATCCCAGTATGAGTCCAGTATGATCCCAGTCTCTGCCAGCAGGGCCCCAGTCACTCACCCTTGTCCCCAGTTGCCCCCAGCGTGGTCCCAGTTGCCCCCAGCACATTCCCAGTGGCTCCATATGTGTCCCAGTCCTAGTGCAATGATGGGGAATACCAAACGCACTTGAGGCATCACGTACGGTTAACACCAAAGCTGTGGCTATGTTTGTGATGGGGTCATAGGTAAAGTTCACTAGGTTCCACCGGGATTGGAATTCCTTTTCAAAATCAGCGGCACTGTCCCAAACTATTTTCCGAATCTCAGTAGGAAAAGTGCCTTCTTCACCTTCTCTTATAATCGAGGCAGCAACCGACTGCATCCCTAATTGAGCCTGGATACAGCTGAGAGCTAAAGAAACGTTCTTTTGTGTGGCACCGAGTGCATCAATTACCAATTTGTGATCATTTACGCTTGCTTCCTCCCAACTTGGTAATATGTTTGATAGCAAGCGCTGATGTCTTCCCAAGGCCAAGAAGGACGACTGCAGTGGTTGTTGGAATTTGGTCAAATCTAGTCGTGGCAGCCAATGTGTTCATTAATACTTCTGAATCAATGCTATTTAGAATTCCCAATCCTGTTCCCACAGCACCGGTTATGTCTCTTAGCATCCGTCTTTTAGAAGGGTTCCGCTGTCGCAACCAGGTCGTCCAACCCTGAAAAGAAGTTTTTTTTGCATCAGCAAAATCAGGGGTATTTAACCCCATCGTTTGGGAATTGGGGAGTGTTTGACACCCCAGGATCTGGGATTTGGAGGGTTTGATCCTAAAATTTGGGGTTCGGGGCTGGGGCGGGGGTGTAGGGCTTGACATCCCAGAGTTTGGGTTTGAGGGTGTTTGACCCCCCCAGTGTTTGAACCCCCAGGATTTGGGGTCGGGGGCAGTTGACCCCAGGATCTGGGGTGTTTGACCCGCTGGGTTTGGGGTCGGGGTTGAGAGCAGAGCCATTTCCTGGAAACAGCGGCGGGACCGGGACTGGGAACAGGATCGGGATCGGGAATGGGAGTGGGATCGGGGTCGGGAATGAGATCGGGAACGGGAACAGAAATGGGAATGGGATTGGGATCGGGAACAGGATCAGGAACGGGATTGGGCTCGGGAAGGGGAGAGGCCCTGGCCCAATAATGGACCCCTCCCCCAGGGAGCGACCCTGCCCCAGTCCCGAGATGGACCAATCCCCTCAATCCCAGACCCCTCCCCAATTCCCAAACCCTCCCCAATGCCAGCCCCTGACCCAGTGCCAGACCCCTGCCCAGTCGCTGAACGGACCCTCCCTCAATCCCAGCCCGCCCCGATCCGGATCGGAGCCATCCCCGGAGCCTCCCCCATTCCCGGACCGGACCCTTCAATCCCTTTTTGGGGCGGCTCCTGCCGCTTCCAGCCCATTTTTGGGGGATCCAAAGGGCTCCGGGGACCCTCCCCACTTTGGGGGTGTTGGGGTGGCCCCAGGGCCGCCCCGAGGGCCGAGGGGGGATGGAAACCCCCAAAGCCGGGGGGCTCCTGGGGGTCCCCAGTTCCCCCCGTCCCCACCCCAAAACAGCTCCTGGCCAATCAGAGCGCGCGGCGCTGCTGACAACTCAGTTGCCGGGCCGGCGATTTTCAGGCAATCAGCGCCTGCGATAGCGCTGCTCATCGGTTGCCAGGCAGATCACAGCGCTTCTCAATGCGCTAGCCAATCAGAGACTGCGCGGGGCCATTTCTAGCCAATCAGAGCGCTTGTTCTCGATGACTCCTCAGTCGCCAGGCGGACCCGCAGCGCCCAGCGCTCCCCGGGAGCGGAATTTGGGGAGGGGGGAGGTGACCCTGGGGATGGGGATGGGGCGTGCGGGGGCAGCTGGTGCCGGACTGGTGGCACTGGTGGTGCTGAGAGCCCCCCCGGCCGCGGGGGTCGCGGTGAGAAGGGGTTGGGGGCCCCAAATTAAACCAAAGAGGGATCGGGACCCCCCCACGGAGCAGGAGGGGCCTGGAACCCCCAAAACCAAACACGGGGGAGGGGAGCGGGGATTGGGGGAACGATGGGGAAGGCGGGGGAAAGAGGGGGATGGGACACCCAAAAAGGATCAAGACAACTTGAGGTGGCCACCTTTCTATGTGGATGGTAGCCAATGGTAGCCAATGCTTTTTCCCAGTCCATGGGATCCCAGTCTGTGCAATCCCAGTCGATGTGGTCCCAGTCCATAGAATCTCAACCCAGTTTATCCCAGTGTGTACCGTCCTGATCCCTATGGTCCCATTCCACATGGTCCCAGTCCATAGGATCTCAGTCCAGGTGATCCCAGCCCATGTTTGATCCCAGTCTGTGTGGTTCTGCACACACTGCCAGGGTCTGAAATTCCAGTCACCAGCCAGGAAAAAATGTTCCTGCCCTTGAATGTCCTTGCTGTCCTCTCAACGAGTTATAATAAAACTAAAAATCAATAAATTTGAATTTAAATAAAATAGAATAAAAATGAAATTTAAAAATTTCAACTCTTACAACCCTCCCAGGGCTCCGCTGCCGGAATCAGCAGGAGTGGTGTTGGCCTCTTCAGGGGAGTTAGAGTGGGACCCGACCAGAGCGGGGGCCCTTAAACCCCAAAAATCCACCCTGGGGGGCAAAACATCCCCTACAGCGGCTTGGAGTGAGTCCCCCAGAAAAATGTCACTTAAAGCTGTCATGATCACCCCTGAAAAGGGGCTTGTGGGGCTGTGGCCCCACAAACACCTGAAAATGGGGAGGAAAAAACACCCTTGGAGGGGTGAGGTCCCCCCAAACATCCCTAAAAAGAGAAAAACTCCTCTTCAGAGGGGCCTGAAGACCCTTCAGGGCACTCGAGGAGGGACAAGATCCCCTCCTCTGCTGGGGCCTCTCCGAGCCGGGAGCTCTCCCGTTGGCGGCTTCCCTCGGGGGAGCCCCGAACGACGGTGGCTCCTGGGCTGAGCCCCCCTCAGCCGGGGCTGTGGAGGGAACTGGGGGGGCTGGGACGGGGCCTGGGGGTCCTGGGGTGACCTGGGGGAGCCTCAGTGGGTCCCACCTCCCCCTGTGCCCCCTCTCCCACCCCCTTCCCAATATTGCCCCCAAACAAAAGCTTGTGGCTGTGCCCCCACCAACCTCCAGCCCTGGGAACCTGGAGCAAGCGGAAACCACAACTTTGCAAATGCTACCTGTGCCTGAAGCAAATGGAAAGAGAACTGGGGTGTGAAAAATAAAGCTTGTTTATTTTCAGAAAAACAGCAAAGAAAACACAGAACACATTTACATTGTAAGAATATTTGTAACAACAACTATCTATGGAACGTATATACCTAAGAACATATCTAACAAAAGTCTATGAAACGTATTTACAGAAGACAAAAAGAAGCCCTAAAACCTATAGCCTAAAGACAACAACAAACTCTACAAGGTATGTACAAAAGGGTGGCATCTCTGTCCGGGATCTCCATCGGTCCTTGAGGAAAAGCAAGAGGCACGGTCACTCCAATCAGGCAGAGAGGGCTCTTCCATGTGCCCCCAGGCTGGCCCAGCAAGCGCAGCACAGGCTGGGGATGGCCACCAGAACCCAATGCACCGGGTCCCACATCCCTGAGCAGGGACCACCAAGCCCAGTCCCAGCCTGGCAGCAGGGGACCCGCTCTGCCTGTGGGGACCACATGCCTGTCCTGCTGCTGGCATTGCTCTTCATCCCAAGATCATGGCCTCTTCCTCATCTTTCTCATCAATGTCCATGTCCTCAAGGTACTCTTCCATTTCCACGTCCATCTCCTCTTCCACATCTACCTCCATCTCTTCTTCACCAGTCTCTTCTCCATCCACTTCCATCTCCTCCTCTGGATCCATCTGCATGTCCACCTCCATCTCTTCCTCTCCACTCTCTTCTCCATCCACTTCCATCTCCTCCTCTGTATCAATCTCCATGTCCACCTCCATCTCTTCCTCTCCACTCTCTTCTCCATCCACTTCCATCTCCTCCTCTGTATCCATCTGCATGTCCACCTCCATCTCTTCCTCTCCACTCTCTTCTCCATCCACTTCCATCTCCTCCTCTGTATCCATCTCCATGTCCACCTCCATCGCATTGTCTCCACTCTCTTCTCCATCCACTTCCATGTCCTCCTCTCTATCAGCCTGCATGTCCACCTCCATCTCGTCCTCTCTCTCGGTGACAGCCTGCAGAGGTAGCAACACCTCAGAGTGGGGTCCCTGTCCCACCCCATCCCCACAGAACTCCAGCCCAGCCGGGCAGCTGGGGGGTGTCCACCTCCATGGAATGGCACTGTACCTTCCTCAGGACAAATGTGAGCATCCTGCAGGGACGGATGACAAAATCCAGGCAACAGAGAGCTTTCAGGACTGATGGGAGTATCAGGGCGCAGGTGACGAGAAGAGTGACAGGGAACATGGTGAAGGGTGAGCTGGCACGAGGGCTGGCACAGGGTGGGCTGACACAAGGGCCAGTGGTTGTGTTGTGCTCTTTGCTGGACGCTGGAAGTTCCTGCTGGAACATCACATCTGTGACATCACAGTGGATCTAAAGAGCATCTTGTTCCGAGCTGAGCAATCTTCCCCAGCCCATGCTGCTCACAGCCCTGTTGCCAAGGATGGGGCATCCACAGCCTGGGCCAGTGCCTCAGCAGCCTCCGTGTAAAAGAGCAGCTCCCTCAGATCCAACTTCAATCAGCCTCCTGCAGTTGAAAGCCATCCCCCCTTGTCCTGTTGCCACGGGCCCGGCTGAACACTGTCCCCGTCTTTCCTGTGGGACCCTTCCAGTCCTGCAGAGCTGCAGGGAGGCCTCCCCAGTGTCTCCTGTTTCCAGGCTGAGCATCCCCAGCCCCACTTGGACGGCAGTCAGGTAGATCAGGGGGAGTCAAGGCTGAAGTCAAACAGCATCAGGAACTGAGAGGTGGAAGCTTTAGGCCCAGGTTTGCCTCTATAATAACAGTGGAGGGGAAGATGGTGGGACACTGGCTCTGTTCTAACCGCTGATTATTTTCTTTTTTTTTTTTTTTCCCTTCTTTTCTGTCATGCTGATGCAGGTGTTGCTGTTTGCAAGGAAGCTTGGCACAATATCCATTGTCTTCTCCATTTGTGAAACACCGAGCAGAGTCTGGGCAGGCTGATGATGCAGAGCAAAACCTGCAAATACACCGGTGATCCTGAGCCTGGAGGGTGCAGCTAAACCCGGCCAAAAATAATTTCTGGAAAGTCAAGCCTGGTTTACATTTTCTTGAATTTGGCTATTCCTGAACCGGGGGAGAGGGCTTTCTGGGGAGGGGGTGCCACAGGGGTTCCCCCCCCCCATTTTTGGGGGGTTTCCCATGGTGCCCCCTCCCCAAAAAGCACCGCGGGCCCCCTGAGGTGGCTCCTGTTCCACCGGCCGGTGCCCCCTGATCCAGGACTGCCCCCGGTGAGTCTGGGGCGCTCTGGGGGGATTTTGGGGAGATTTTGGCGGCATGTATGGGCTTTGGGGGATTTTGTTGGGAGATTAGGGGGAATTATTGGATTTTGGAGAGAATTACTGGGTTTGTGGGGTTATGGGGGTTTTGTGGGTTTTGAGGATTTTGGATTTTAGGGATTTTTTAGGGTTTTGGGGTGGTTATTTTTTGGGGGGTTTATTGAAATTTTTGGGCGTTTTTTTTGGTTTTTTTTTTTTTTTTTTTTTTTTTTTTTTTTTTTTTTAATTTTGGTGGGTTCCATTGGGATTTTGTGGGATTCTTTGGTGTTTAGGAGTTTTTAATTGGGATTTTTGGGGGATTTTGGGGGGTTTTAGTGGAATTTTGGGGGGCTTTGGAGTTGTCCCAGGGTGTGGGGAAGGGCTGAGAGGCACCAAAGTCTCCTTTAAACCCCTGAAAGTCCCAATAAACCCCATGAAATTGCAATTAAATTTCACAAATTCCCATTAGAACACCCTCGAATCCCAATAAAAGCCCACAAAATCCCAATTAAACCCCACAAATCCTCCCAAAAATGTCTCCAAAACCACAACAAGCCCCACAAAATACTCACGAGTCCAAAGAAATCTTGACAACAACCTAGAAAAAACCTACAAAACCCCCCCTAATCCCCACTAAAATTCCTAACAAACCCAAATCCCCAAAGAATCCCACTAAATGCCCCCACAATTCCAATAAATTGCCTCCAAATCCCCTAAAAATCCCAATAAAACCCAGAAATAATTCCAGAGGATCCCACAAAATCCCCACAAAATCCCAGTAAAACCTTCCAAAATTCTAAAGAAAACACAAAAAATTTCAATTAACCCCCAAATACCCCCAGGAAAACAACTTCCCCCTCAAAGCACCAATAAAACCCCTCAAAACCAAACTCCCCAAAATCCCCCAACTGCCTCCAAACCCAATAATTCTCCCCAAAAACCCCAACAATTCCCCATAAACTCCCAACACAATTCCCCAAAGCCCAAAAAAGCCCCAGATGCCCAAACCCCTCCCGAGCCCTCCCTGGTCCCTCCCGGTCCCGCCCAGGCCCGTCCGGGGCTGCGGTCAAAACTGCCCGGAGCGAACGCGGAGGTCCCGGAGCGACCCCGGAGCCGATCCCGGGCTCGGCCTCGGGCTTGGCCCCTTTGGGGGATTTTGGGCCGAACCGGGCAGGTTTAGGGTGGGCTTCAGATCCCTTGCGGGGATCCCAAGCCTTTTTGGGTGGATTTTCAGCCCCTGTGGCTGATTTGAGGCCGAATCTGGTGGGGTTTAGGGGGGATTTCAGACCCCTTTGGATGATTTTAGGCCCATGTGGGTGGGGCTGGTGCCCATTTGGGTGAGTTTAGGAAAAACTGGGCCCATATGGGTGAATCCTAATTTTGTGTGGGTGATTTTAGGTCCCTTTTTTGTGTATTTTGGGTGCATTTAAGTAGGGTTTTTTGCTGCTTTGGGCAATTTTAGGTTGAACCAAGCCTTTTTAGGGTGATTTTAGGTCTTCTTGTGTTGGTGTCAGGGACATTTTGGTGATTTTAGATACCTTTGGATGATTTTAGGCTGGACCAGATACTTTCAGGGTGGATTTTAGTCACATTTGAAAGATTTACGGGTGATCTTAAGCCATTTCTTGAGGGCTATAAAACACTTGGGGCAGTTTTAAGCCCCTTTGGTTGGATTTTAGAGCCCTCTGGATACTTTTAATCCCATTTGGTTGGTGTCAGGCCGAACCATGTGGATGTAGGCTGCATTTGATGCGCTTTTGGGTGATTTTGGGTCAAACCGGGCTTTTTTAGGACAGCGCGTCCCCTTGGCCCCGCTCCTTTCCCCTCACGGTTCCGCCTTTTCCTCGCTCCTTTCCCCTCACGGTTCTGCCCTTTCCTTGCTCCTTTCTCCTCATGGTTCAGGATCCCGGAGCGGGGGAGGAGGAGGAGGGAGGGAGGAAGAGGCGCAGCGGCAGCAGGGAGCAGCCGGAGGAGAGGAGAGAAGGAATCGCGTGGCCCTGGCGCTGCCTGAGCTCGCAGCACCCCGGGAGCATCGCCCCCATCCCGCAGGTGCCCGGGGAGGGGGAGCTCGGCCCAAATATCGTGGGGGGTGCCTGGGTTCGGGTTCTTTGGGAGGGATGTTTGGAGCTGGCAGGGCTCCAAAGCCGAGCCGCAGCTGGCCCTCGGGGGGACATCGGGGGGTCCCCGAGAGGTGTTTTTGGGGGATCCCAGTGTGGGTGGCGGCAGAGCCCCGTCGGGGGGACACCGGTTTTGGGGAGCCCCGGGAGAGCCGCGGCTGCCCTGAGCGGGAGCCCCGAGAGAGGAGAGCCCCAGAAGCCCCAGCGGGGAACCCGAGAGGGGGGGACCCCTGGCAGTGCCGGCACCCCGGCAATGGGGGGTGCTGGGGCTGGAGGGGCGGCATGGCCGGGAAAGGGGTGCGGGGCTCCCGGGGCCGCCAGGGGCTGCTCCCAGCAGGAGCCCAGTTGCTGCCAGTCACTCCCCGTTATGATACAATTTGCCCCCAGCACTGTTCCCGTTGTTCCCAGTGCCATCCAGTGTTTTCCCAGTTCTCCCACTTGCCCCCAGAATAGTCCCAGTCACTCCCAGTAAGATCCCAGTATGAGTCCAGTATGATCCCAGTCTCTCCCAGCAGGGCCCCAGTCACTCACCCTTGTCCCCAGTTGCCCCCAGCGTGGTCCCAGTTGCCCCCAGCACATTCCCAGTGGCTCCATATGTGTCCCAGTCCTAGTGCAATGATGGGGAATACCAAACGCGCTTGAGGCATCACGTACGGTTAACACCAAAGCTGTGGCTATGTTTGTGATGGGGTCATAGGTAAAGTTCACTAGGTTCCACCGGGATTGGAATTCCTTTTCAAAATCAGCGGCACTGTCCCAAACTATTTTCCGAATCTCAGTAGGAAAAGTGCCTTCTTCACCTTCTCTTATAATCGAGGCAGCAACCGACTGCATCCCTAATTGAGCCTGGATACAGCTGAGAGCTAAAGAAACGTTCTTTTGTGTGGCACCGAGTGCATCAATTACCAATTTGTGATCATTTACGCTTGCTTCCTCCCAACTTGGTAATATGTTTGATAGCAAGCGCTGATGTCTTCCCAAGGCCAAGAAGGACGACTGCAGTGGTTGTTGGAATTTGGTCAAATCTAGTGGTGGCAGCCAATGTGTTCATTAATACTTCTGAATCAATGCTATTTAGAATTCCCAATCCTGTTCCCACAGCACCGGTTATGTCTCTTAGCATCCGTCTTTTAGAAGGGTTCCGCTGTCGCAACCAGGTCGTCCAACCCTGAAAAGAAGTTGACAAAAAAGGTGAACAAGCTGGCTGAATTTCTGAGACATTTTTTTGCATCAGCAAAATCAGGGGTATTTAACCCCATCGTTTGGGAATTGGGGAGTGTTTGACACCCCAGGATCTGGGATTTGGAGGGTTTGATCCTAAAATTTGGGGTTCGGGGCTGGGGGGGGGGGGGGGTATGGCTTGACATCCCAGAGTTTGGGTTTGAGGGTGTTTGACCCCCCCAGTGTTTGAACCCCCAGGATTTGGGGTCGGGGGGAGTTGACCCCAGGATCTGGGGTGTTTGACCCGCTGGGTTTGGGGTCGGGGTTGAGAGCAGAGCCATTTCCTGGAAACAGTGGCGGGACCGGGACTGGGAACAGGATCGGGATCGGGAATGGGAGTGGGATCGGGGTCGGGAATGAGATCGGGAACGGGAACAGAAATGGGAATGGGAATGGGATTGGGATCGGGAACAGGATCAGGAACGGGATTGGGCTCGGGAAGGGGAGAGGCCCTGGCCCAATAATGGACCCCTCCCCCAGGGAGCGACCCTGCCCCAATCCCGGGATGGAGCAATCCCCTCAATCCCAGACCCCTCCCCAATTCCCAAACCCTCCCCAATGCCAGCCCCTGACCCAGTCCCAGACCCCTGCCCAGTCGCTGAACGGACCCTCCCTCAATCCCAGCCCGCCCCGATCCGGATCGGAGCCATCCCCGGAGCCTCCCCCATTCCCGGACCGGAGCCTTCAATCCCTTTTGGGGGCGGCTCCTGCCGCTTCCAGCCCATTTTTGGGGGATCCAAAGGGCTCCGGGGACCCTCCCCACTTTGGGGGTGTTGGGGTGGCCCCAGGGCCGCCCCGAGGGCCGAGGGGGGATGGAAACCCCCAAAGCCGGGGGGCTCCTGGGGGTCCCCAGTTCCCCCCGTCCCCACCCCAAAACAGCTCCTGGCCAATCAGAGCGCGCGGCGCTGCTGACAACTCAGTTGCCGGGCCGGCGATTTTCAGGCAATCAGCGCCTGCGATAGCGCTGCTCATCGGTTGCCAGGCAGATCACAGCGCTTCTCAATGCGCTAGCCAATCAGAGACTGCGCGGGGCCATTTCTAGCCAATCAGAGCGCTTGTTCTCGATGACTCCTCAGTCGCCAGGCGGACCCGCAGCGCCCAGCGCTCCCCGGGAGCGGAATTTGGGGAGGGGGGAGGTGACCCCGGGGATGGGGATGGGGCGTGCGCGGGCAGCTGGGGCCGGACTGGTGGCACTGGTGGTGCTGAGAGCCCCCCCGGCCGCGGGGGTCGCGGTGAGAAGGGGTTGGGGGCCCCAAATTAAACCAAAGAGGGATCGGGACCCCCCCACGGAGCAGGAGGGGCCTGGAACCCCCAAAACCAAACACGGGGGAGGGGAGCGGGGATTGGGGGAACGATGGGGAAGGCGGGGGAAAGAGGGGGATGGGACACCCAAAAAGGATCAAGACAACTTGAGGTGGCCACCTTTATATGTGGATGGTAGCCAATGGTAGCCAATGCTTTTTCCCAGTCCATGGGATCCCAGTCTGTGCAATCCCAGTCGATGTGGTCCCAGTCCATAGAATCTCAACCCAGTTTATCCCAGTGTGTACCGTCCTGATCCCTATGGTCCCATTCCACATGGTCCCAGTCCATAGGATCTCAGTCCAGGTGATCTCAGCCCATGTTTGATCCCAGTCTGTGTGGTTCTGCACACACTGCCAGGGTCTGAAATTCCAGTCACCAGCCAGGAAAAAATGTTCCTGCCCTTGAATGTCCTTGCTGTCCTCTCAACGAGTTATAATAAAACTAAAAATCAATACATTTGAATTTAAATAAAATAGAATAAAAATGAAATTAAAAAATTTCAACTCTTACTTACAGTACTCCAATAATGATTTAAACCAAAACCACCTTTTGCTGGGAATGGAGACACCGGGGACCCTTGGAGTCCCCTTTCCTGACGATAGTGACACAATTAAGCTCGCCCAAACTCCTCCTGGATCTCCCCTAAGCCCCCAGTGGGCATTCCTGGGAGTTCCCCTGTGTTCCCCCTTTCCCAGGACTTTGGGGGTCCCCCCGACCTGTCCGTGCACCCCTAGATTTCTTCCACAGCCCCCTGTGATGGTGAGGGGTGGGGGCCGAGTGCTGGTGCCCCCCTGCCTGCAGCAGATCCAGCGGTGAGGGGAGTTTGGGGGGGTCCCTGAGCATTTGGGGTCCCCTGGGTTTTGGGGTGACCCCCGGGCCCCCCAGGATCTCCCTAAACACGCTGACACTGCCCGTGCATAGTGAGAAGGTTCATACCCGGCACGGGGTCCCAGCTCTGTCACCAGCATCGCCCAGGAACCCCCAAACTCTCCCGGGAACCCCCAAACCCCAATACCCCGACCTCCCCGGGACCCCAATACCATTTCTGGGCCCTCAAAAAACTCCCCAAGACTGCAAAAACCCCACACAGATACCCCCCAAACCCTCCCAGGACATCAAAATTCCCACAAGAGCTCCCAGCACCCCCCAGACCCCCCTGAGAAGGTTCATACCACTCAGGGGGTCCCCATCTCTGTCACTGGCAGGTACCCCAAACCAGCCTTGGGTTCACCCTGGGATTGCCCAATCCCCCCCTTTGGGAATCCTGAAAACCCCCCTGGGATCCCCCCAAAAATCCACCGGGACCCCAAAAACTATGGATATAGACAAAACCCCCCCAGGAATTCATCATGAAATTTATACCCAACACGGGGTCCCCATCACCATCATCGGCATCACCCGGGTACCCCCAGATCCTCTCGGGACTCCCAAACCCTCCTGGGACCCCCAAACCCTCCCAGGTATCCCTACATCTTCCCAGGACTCCCAACCCTCCCCGGGCTCCGCTGCCAGAATCAGCAGGGGTGGTGTTGGCCTCTTCAGGGGAGTTAGAGTGGGACCCGACCAGAGCGGGGGCCCTTAAACCCCAAAAATCCACCCTGGGGGGCAAAACATCCCCTACAGCGGCTTGGAGTGAGTCCCCCAGAAAAATGTCACTTAAAGCTGTCATGATCACCCCTGAAAAGGGGCTTGTGGGGCTGTGGCCCCACAAACACCTGAAAATGGGGAGGAAAAAACACCCTTGGAGGGGTGAGGTCCCCCCAAACATCCCTAAAAAGAGAAAAACTCCTCTTCAGAGGGGCCTGAAGACCCTTCAGGGCCCTCGAGGAGGGACAAGATCCCCTCCTCTGCTGGGGCCTCTCCGAGCCGGGAGCTCTCCCGTTGGCGGCTGCCCTCGGGGGAGCCCCGAACGACGGCGGCTCCTGGGCTGAGCCCCCCTCAGCCGGGGCTGCGGAGAGAACTGGGGGGGCTGGGACGGGGCCTGGGGGTCCTGGGGTGACCTGGGGGAGCCTCAGTGGGTCCCACCTCCCCCTGTGCCCCCTCTCCCACCCCCTTCCCAATATTGCCCCCAAACAAAAGGTTGTGGCTGTGCCAGCGCCCCCACCGACCTCCAGCCCTGGGAACCTGGAGCAAGCGGAAACCACAACTTTGCAAATGCTACCTGTGCCTGAAGCAAATGGAAAGAGAAGTGGGGTGTGAAAAATAAAGCTTGTTTATTTTCAGAAAAACAGCAAAGAAAACACAGAACACATTTACATTGTAAGAATATTTGTAACAACAACTATCTATGGAACATATATACCCAAGAACATATCTAACAAAAGTCTATGAAACGTATTTACAGAAGACAAAAAGAAGCCCTAAAACCTATAGCCTAAAGACAACAACAAACTCTACAACGTATGTACAAAAGGGTGGCATCTCTGTCCGGGATCTCCATCGGCCCTTGAGGAAAAGCAAGAGGCACAGTCACTCCAGTAAGGCAGAGAGGGCTCTTCCATGTGCCCCCAGGCTGGCCCAGCAAGCGCAGCACAGGCTGGGGATGGCCACCAGAACCCAATGCACCGGGTCCCACATCCCTGAGCAGGGACCACCCAGCCCAGTCCCAGCCTGGCAGCAGGGGACCCGCTCTGCCTGTGGGGACCACATGCCTGTCCTGCTGCTGGTATTGCTCTTCATCCCAAGATCATGGCCTCTTCCTCATCTTTCTCATCAATGTCCATGTCCTCAAGGTACTCTTCCATTTCCATGTCCATCTCCTCTTCCACATCTACCTCCATCTCTTCTTCACCACTCTCTTCTCCATCCACTTCCATCTCCTCCTCTGGATCCATCTGCATGTCCACCTCCATCTCTTCCTCTCCAGTCTCTTCTCCATCCACTTCCATCTCTTCCTCTGTATCCATCTGCAGTTCCACCTCCATCTCTTCCTCTCCATTCTCTTCTCCATCCACTTCCATCTCCTCCTCTGTATCCATCTGCATGTCCACCTCCATCTCTTCCTCTCCACTCTCTTCTCCATCCACTTCCATCTCCTCCTCTGTATCAATCTCCATGTCCACCTCCATCGCATTTTCTCCACTCTCTTCTCCATCCACTTCCATGTCCTCCTCTCTATCAGCCTGCATGTCCACCTCCATCTCGTCCTCTCTCTCGGTGACAGCCTGCAGAGGTAGCAACACCTCAGAGTGGGGTCCCTGTCCCACCCCATCCCCACAGAACTCCAGCCCAGCCGGGCAGCTGGGGGGTGTCCACCTCCATGGAATGGCACTGTACCTTCCTCAGGACAAATGTGAGCATCCTGCAGGGACGGATGACAAAATCCAGGCAACAGAGAGCTTTCAGGACTGATGGGAGTATCAGGGCGCAGGTGACGAGAAGAGTGACAGGGAGCATGGTGAAGGGTGAGCTGGCACGAGGGCTGGCACAGGGTGGGCTGACACAAGGGCCAGTGGTTGTGTTGTGCTCTTTGCTGGACGCTGGAAGTTCCTGCTGGAACATCACATCTGTGACATCACAGTGGATCTAAAGAGCATCTTGTTCCGAGCTGAGCAATCTTCCCCAGCCCATGCTGCTCACAGCCCTGTTGCCAAGGATGGGGCATCCACAGCCTGGGCCAGTGCCTCAGCAGCCTCCGTGTAAAAGAGCAGCTCCCTCAGATCCAACTTCAATCAGCCTCCTGCAGTTGAAAGCCATCCCCCCTTGTCCTGTTGCCACGGGCCCGGCTGAACACTGTCCCCGTCTTTCCTGTGGGACCCTTCCAGTCCTGCAGAGCTGCAGGGAGGCCTCCCCAGTGTCTCCTCTTTCCAGGCTGAGCATCCCCAGCCCCACTGGGACGGCAGTCAGGTAGATCAGGGGGAGTCAAGGCTGAAGTCAAACAGCATCAGGAACTGAGAGGTGGAAGCTTTAGGCCCAGGTTTGCCTCTGTAATAACAGTGGAGGGGAAGATGGTGGGACACTGGCTCTGTTCTAACCGCTGATTATTTTCTTTTTTTTTTTTTTTTCCTTCTTTTCTGTCATGCTGATGCAGGTGTTGCTGTTTGCAAGGAAGCTTGGCACATTATCCATTGTCTTCTCCATTTGTGAAACACCGAGCAGAGTCTGGGCAGGCTGATGATGCAGAGCAAAACCTGCAAATACACCGGTGATCCTGAGCCTGGAGGGTGCAGCTAAACCCGGCCAAAAATAATTTCTGGAAAGTCAAGCCTGGTTTACATTTTCTTGAGTTTGGCTATTCCTGAACCGGGGGAGAGGGCATTCGGGGGAGGGGGTACCACAGGGGTTCCCCTCCCCCGTTTTTGGGGGGTCTCCCATGGTGCCCCCTCCCCAAAAAGCTCCGCGGGCCCCCTGAAGTGGCTCCTGTTCCACCGGCCGGTGCCCCCTGATCCAGGACTGCCCCCGGTGAGTCTGGGGCGCTCTGGGGGAATTTTGGGGAGATTTTGGTGGCATGTATGGGATTTGGGGGATTTTGTTGGTAGCTTAGGGGGAGTTACTGGATTCTGGAGAGAATTACTGGGTTTGTGGGGTTATGGGGGTTTTGTGGGATTTGAGGATTTTAGATTTTGGGGATTTTTTTAGGGTTTTAGGGTGGTTATTTTTTGGGGGGTTTATTGAAATTTTTGGGAGTCTTTTTTTTTTTTTTTAATTTTGGTGGGTTCCACTGTGATTTTGTGGGATTCTTTGGTGTTTAGGAGTTTTTAATTGGGATTTTTGGGGGATTTTGGGGGGTTTTAGTGGAATTTTGGGGGGCTTTGGAGTTGTCCCAGGGTGTGGGGAAGGGCTGAGAGGCACCAAAGTCTCCTTTAAACCCCTGAAAGTCCCAATAAACCCCATGAAATCGCAATTAAATTTCACAAATTCCCATTAGAACACCCTCGAATCCCAATAAAAGCCCACAAAATCCCAATTAAACCCCACAAATCCTCCCAAAAATGTCTCCAAAACCACAACAAGCCCCACAAAATACTCACGAGTCCAAAGAAATCATGACAACAACCTAGAAAAACCCTACAAACCCCCCCCTAATCCCCACTAAAATTCCTAACAAACCCAAATCCCCAAAGAATCCCACTAAATGCCCCCACAATTCCAATAAATTGCCTCCAAATCCCCTAAAAATCCCAATAAAACCCAGAAATAATTCCAGAGGATCCCACAAAATCCCCACAAAATCCCAGTAAAACCTTCCAAAATTCTAAAGAAAACACAAAAAATTTCAATTAACCCCCAAATACCCCCAGGAAAACAACTTCCCCCTCAAAGCACCAATAAAACCCCTCAAAACCAAACTCCCCAAAATCCCCCAACTGCCTCCAAACCCAATAATTCTCCCCAAAAACCCCAACAATTCCCCATAAACTCCCAACACAATTCCCCAAAGCCCAAAAAAGCCCCAGATGCCCAAACCCCTCCCGAGCCCTCCCTGGTCCCTCCCGGTCCCGCCCAGGCCCGTCCGGGGCCACGGCCAAAACTGCCCGGAGTGAACGCGGAGGTCCCGGAGCCACCCCGGAGCCGATCCCGGGCTCGGCCTCGGGCTCGGCCCCTTTGGGGGATTTTGGGCCGAACCGGGCAGGTTTAGGGTGGGCTTCAGATCCCTTGCGGGGATCCCGAGCCTTTTTGGGTGGATTTTCAGCCCCTGTGGCTGATTTGAGGCCGAATCTGGTGGGGTTTAGGGGGGATTTCAGACCCCTTTGGATGATTTTAGGCCCATGTGGGTGGGGCTGGGGCCCATTTGGGTGAGTTTAGGAAAAACTGGGCCCATATGGGTGAATCCTAATCCTGTGTGGGTGATTTTAGGTCCCTTTTTTGTGTATTTTGGGTGCATTTAAGTAGGGTTTTTTGCTGCTTTGGGCAATTTTAGGTTGAACCAAGCCTTTTTAGGGTGATTTTAGGTCTTCTTGTGTTGGTGTCAGGGACATTTTGGTGATTTTAGATACCTTTGGATGATTTTAGGCTGGACCAGATACTTTCAGGGTGGATTTTAGTCACATTTGAAAGATTTACGGGTGATCTTAAGCCATTTCTTGAGGGCTATAAAACACTTGGGGCAGTTTTAAGCCCCTTTGGTTGGATTTTAGAGCCCTCTGGATACTTTTAATCCCATTTGGTTGGTGTCAGGCCGAACCATGTGGATGTAGGCTGCATTTGATGCCCTTTTGGGTGATTTTGGGTCAAACCGGGCTTTTTTAGGACAGCGCGTCCCCTTGGCCCCGCTCCTTTCCCCTCACGGTTCCGCCCTTTCCTCGCTCCTTTCCCCTCATGGTTCAGGATCCCGGAGCGGGGCAGGAGGAGGAGGGAGGGAGGAAGAGGCGCAGCGGCAGCAGGGAGCAGCCGGAGGAGAGGAGAGAAGGAATCGCGTGGCCCTGGCGCTGCCTGAGCTCGCAGCACCCCGGGAGCATCGCCCCCATCCCGCAGGTGCCCGGGGAGGGGGAGCTCGGCCCAAATATCCTGGGGGGTGCCTGGGTTCGGGTTCTTTGGGAGGGATGTTTGGAGCTGGCAGGGCTCCAAAGCCGAGCCGCAGCTGGCCCTCGGGGGGACATCGGGGGGTCCCCGAGAGGTGTTTTCGGGGGATCCCAGTGTGGGTGGCGGCAGAGCCCCGTCGGGGGGACACCGGTTTTGGGGAGCCCCGGGAGAGCCGCGGCTGCCCTGAGCGGGAGCCCCGAGAGAGGAGAGCCCCAGAAGCCCCAGCGGGGAACCCGAGAGGGGGGGGACCCCTGGCAGTGCCGGCACCCCGGCAATGGGGGGTGCTGGGGCTGGAGGGGCGGCATGGCCGGGAAAGGGGTGCGGGGCTCCCGGGGCCGCCAGGGGCTGCTCCCAGCAGGAGCCCAGTTGCTGCCAGTCACTCCCCGTTATGATACAATTTGCCCCCAGCACTGTTCCCGTTGTTCCCACTTTCATCCCGTGTGTTCCCAGTTCTCCCACTTGCCCCCAGAATAGTCCCAGTCACTCCCAGTAAGATCCCAGTATGAGTCCAGTATGATCCCAGTCTCTGCCAGCAGGGCCCCAGTCACTCACCCTTGTCCCCAGTTGCCCCCAGCGTGGTCCCAGTTGCCCCCAGCACATTCCCAGTGGCTCCATATGTGTCCCAGTCCTAGTGCAATGATGGGGAATACCAAATGCACTTGAGGCATCACGTACGGTTAACACCAAAGCTGTGGCTATGTTTGTGATGGGGTCATAGGTAAAGTTCACTAGGTTCCACCGGGATTGGAATTCCTTTTCAAAATCAGCGGCACTGTCCCAAACTATTTTCCGAATCTCAGTAGGAAAAGTGCCTTCTTCACCTTCTCTTATAATCGAGGCAGCAACCGACTGCATCCCTAATTGAGCCTGGATACAGCTGAGAGCTAAAGAAACGTTCTTTTGTGTGGCACCGAGTGCATCAATTACCAATTTGTGATCATTTACGCTTGCTTCCTCCCAACTTGGTAATATGTTTGATAGCAAGCGCTGATGTCTTCCCAAGGCCAAGAAGGACGACTGCAGTGGTTGTTGGAATTTGGTCAAATCTAGTGGTGGCAGCCAATGTGTTCATTAATACTTCTGAATCAATGCTATTTAGAATTCCCAATCCTGTTCCCACAGCACCGCTTATGTCTCTTAGCATCCGTCTTTTAGAAGGGTTCCGCTGTCGCAACCAGGTCGTCCAACCCTGAAAAGAAGTTGACAAAAAAGGTGAACAAGCTGGCTGAATTTCTGAGACATTTTTTTGCATCAGCACAATCAGGGGTATTTAACCCCATCGTTTGGGAATTGGGGAGTGTTTGACACCCCAGGATCTGGGATTTGGAGGGTTTGATCCTAAAATTTGGGGTTTGGGGCTGGGGGGGTGGGGTAGGGCTTGACATCCCAGAGTTTGGGTTTGAGGGTGTTTGACCCCCCCAGTGTTTGAACCCCCAGGATTTGGGGTCGGGGGGAGTTGACCCCAGGATCTGGGGTGTTTGACCCGCTGGGTTTGGGGTCGGGGTTGAGAGCAGAGCCATTTCCTGGAAACAGCGGCGGGACCGGGACTGGGAACAGGATCGGGATCGGGAATGGGAGTGGGATCGGGGTCGGGAATGAGATCGGGAACGGGAACAGAAATTGGAATGGGATTGGGATCGGGAACAGGATCAGGAACGGGATTGGGCTCGGGAAGGGGAGAGGCCCTGGCCCAATAATGGACCCCTCCCCCAGGGAGCGACCCTGCCCCAATCCCGGGATGGAGCAATCCCCTCAATCCCAGACCCCTCCCCAATTCCCAAACCCTCCCCAATGCCAGCCCCTGACCCAGTGCCAGACCCCTGCCCAGTCGCTGAACGGACCCTCCCTCAATCCCAGCCCGCCCCGATCCGGATCGGAGCCATCCCCGGAGCCTCCCCCATTCCCGGACCGGAGCCTTCAATCCCTTTTTGGGGCGGCTCCTGCCGCTTCCAGCCCATTTTTGGGGGATCCAAAGGGCTCCGGGGACCCTCCCCACTTTGGGGGTGTTGGGGTGGCCCCAGGGCCGCCCCGAGGGCCGAGGGGGGATGGAAACCCCCAAAGCCGGGGGGCTCCTGGGGGTCCCCAGTTCCCCCCGTCCCCACCCCAAAACAGCTCCTGGCCAATCAGAGCGCGCGGCGCTGCTGACAACTCAGTTGCCGGGCCGGCGATTTTCAGGCAATCAGCGCCTGCGATAGCGCTGCTCATCGGTTGCCAGGCAGATCAAAACGCTTCTCAATGCGCTAGCCAATCAGAGACTGCGCGGGGCCATTTCTAGCCAATCAGATCGCTTGTTCTCGATGACTCCTCAGTCGCCAGGCGGACCCGCAGCGCCCAGCGCTCCCCGGGAGCGGAATTTGGGGAGGGGGGAGGTGACCCTGGGGATGGGGATGGGGCGTGCGGGGGCAGCTGGGGCCGGACTGGTGGCACTGGTGGTGCTGAGAGCCCCCCCGGCCGCGGGGGTCGCGGTGAGAAGGGGTTGGGGGCCCCAAATTAAACCAAAGAGGGATCGGGACCCCCCCACAGAGCAGGAGGGGCCTGGAACCCCCAAAACCAAACACGGGGGAGGGGAGCGGGGATTGCGGGAACGATGGGGAAGGCGGGGGAAAGAGGGGGATGGGACACCCAAAAAGGATCAAGACAACTTGAGGTGGCCACCTTTCTATGTGGATGGTAGCCAATGGTAGCCAATGCTTTTTCCCAGTCCATGGGATCCCAGTCTGTGCAATCCCAGTCGATATGGTCCCAGTCCATAGAATCTCAACCCAGTTTATCCCAGTGTGTACCGTCCTGATCCCTATGGTCCCATTCCATATGGTCCCAGTCCATAGGATCTCAGTCCAGGTGATCCCAGCCCATGTTTGATCCCAGTCTGTGTGGTGCTGCACACACTGCCAGGGTCTGAAATTCCAGTCACCAGCCAGGAAAAAATGTTCCTGCCCTTGAATGTCCTTGCTGTCCTCTCAACGAGTTATAATAAAACTAAAAATCAATACATTTGAATTTAAATAAAATAGAATAAAAATGAAATTTAAAAATTTCAGCTCTTACAACCCTCTTAGGGCTCCGCTGCCGGAATCAGCAGGAGTGGTGTTGGCCTCTTCAGGGGAGTTAGAGTGGGACCCGACCAGAGCGGGGGCCCTTAAACCCCAAAAATCCAGCCTGGGGGGCAAAACATCCCCTACAGCGGCTTGGAGTGAGTCCCCCAGAAAAATGTCCCTTAAAGCTGTCATGATCACCCCTGAAAAGGGGCTTGTGGGGCTGTGGCCCCACAAACACCTGAAAATGGGGAGGAAAAAACACCCTTGGAGGGGTGAGGTCCCCCCAAACATCCCTAAAAAGAGAAAAACTCCTCTTCAGAGGGGCCTGAAGACCCTTCAGGGCCCTCGAGGAGGGACAAGATCCCCTCCTCTGCTGGGGCCTCTCCGAGCCGGGAGCTCTCCCGTTGGCGGCTGCCCTCGGGGGAGCCCCGAACGACGGCGGCTCCTGGGCTGAGCCCCCCTCAGCCGGGGCTGTGGAGGGAACTGGGGGGGCTGGGACGGGGCCTGGGGGTCCTGGGGTGACCTGGGGGAGCCTCAGTGGGTCCCACCTCCCCCTGTGCCCCCTCTCCCACCCCCTTCCCAATATTGCCCCCAAACAAAAGCTTGTGGCTGTGCCAGCGCCCCCACTGACCTCCAGCCCTGGGAACCTGGAGCAAGCGGAAACCACAACTTTGCAAATGCTACCTGTGCCTGAAGCAAATGGAAAGAGAACTGGGGTGTGAAAAACAAAGCTTGTTTATTTTCAGAAAAACAGCAAAGAAAACACAGAACACATTTACATTGTAAGAATATTTGTAACAACAACTATCTATGGAACGTATATACCCAAGAACATATCTAACAAAAGTCTATGAAACGTATTTACAGAAGACAAAAAGAAGCCCTAAAACCTATAGCCTAAAGACAACAACAAACTCTGCAACGTATGTACAAAAGGGTGGCATCTCTGTCCGGGATCTCCATAATCCTTGAGGAAAAGAGAGAGGCACAGTCACTCCAGTCAGGCAGAGAGGGCTCTTCCATGTGCCCCCAGGCTGGCCCAGCAAGCGCAGCACAGGCTGGGGATGGCCACCAGAACCCAATGCACCGGGTCCCACATCCCTGAGCAGGGACCACCCAGCCCAGTCCCAGCCTGGCAGCAGGGGACCCGCTCTGCCTGTGGGGACCACATGCCTGTCCTGCTGCTGGTATTGCTCTTCATCCCAAGATCATGGCCTCTTCCTCATCTTTCTCATCAATGTCCATGTCCTCAAGGTACTCTTCCATTTCCACGTCCATCTCCTCTTCCACATCTACCTCCATCTCTTCTTCACCAGTCTCTTCTCCATCCACTTCCATCTCCTCCTCTGTATCCATCTGCATGTCCACCTCCATCTCTTCCTCTCCACTCTCTTCTCCATCCACTTCCATCTCCTCCTCTGTATCAATCTCCATGTCCACCTCCATCTCTTCCTCTCCAGTCTCTTCTCCATCCACTTCCATCTCCTCCTCTGTATCCATCTGCATGTCCACCTCCATCTCTTCCTCTCCACTCTCTTCTCCATCCACTTCCATCTTCTCCTCTGTATCAATCTCCATGTCCACCTCCATTGCATTGTCTCCACTCTCTTCTCCATCCACTTCCATGTCCTCCTCTCTATCAGCCTGCATGTCCACCTCCATCTCGTCCTCTCTCTCGGTGACAGCCTGCAGAGGTAGCAACACCTCAGAGTGGGGTCCCTGTCCCACCCCATCCCCACAGAACTCCAGCCCAGCCGGGCAGCTGGGGGGTGTCCACCTCCATGGAATGGCACTGTACCTTCCTCAGGACAAATGTGAGCATCCTGCAGGGACGGATGACAAAATCCAGGCAACAGAGAGCTTTCAGGACTGATGGGAGTATCAGGGCGCAGGTGACGAGAAGAGTGACAGGGAACATGGTGAAGGGTGAGCTGGCACGAGGGCTGGCACAGGGTGGGCTGACACAAGGGCCAGTGGTTGTGTTGTGCTCTTTGCTGGATGCTGGAAGTTCCTGCTGGAACATCACATCTGTGACATCACAGTGGATCTAAAGAGCATCTTGTTCCGAGCTGAGCAATCTTCCCCAGCCCATGCTGCTCACAGCCCTGTTGCCAAGGATGGGGCATCCACAGCCTGGGCCAGTGCCTCAGCAGCCTCCGTGTAAAAGAGCAGCTCCCTCAGATCCAACTTCAATCAGCCTCCTGCAGTTGAAAGCCATCCCCCTGTAAGAGCCCGTCTGAAGCCCCTTGTTCTCCATTCTGCCTTCCGATTGCCACGAGAAAGAATCCCTTCCCCCGCTGCAGTTCCGGCTGAGAACAGGACACAGTGCAGGTGGAACCACTGAACCATCATGCTAGCTGTTCCGAACAAGGCCTGACAAGAACTTGGCAAGGAGTTGGCAAGGACTTGGCAAAGACCTTACATGGACCCAGCTCGGGACAGCCTGATGCGCGGCCTGCTTCTAATCTCCGTTCTTAAGCCGAATGAACTTTTGGGGTGACTCCCGTGGTCCTTCATTGAAGACCCCTCATCTGCCTCGTTACCACTGGGACAAATAAAGAACGAGAACCCTCCTCCCAAGGACTGAGACCGAGACCCCTACTATAGGGAGGAGGGGAATTTGGTGGTCTGACCACTAATGACATGACCTGTTTCCCTTCAGTAATTTCAATGGACTTATTCTTCATTGTATTCGTCTTGCTTTGGTGGTTTCTGTGGACTCACCTGTTCCCCCCGTGGCAATTACAATGGACTTTCATTGTTACACTTGTTCCCCCCCTCTTGCCTCTGTGGACTTTAACTGGAACCCCGAGTTGACCAGAGCTTCGGAGACTCCCCCGACACAACAGACGGATCCCCATCGTCCGGACCACTGAGGATCTCGCCTGTGTTGGTAGCTATTCCCATACCCCTCTCATCTCTCTCCCTCTCTATTCTTTTATCTCCTTTCTGATCCCCACTATCGCATATACTCTTTTGGCCCCTAATAAAGGTGCATTTGCTGTGATTAACTGATAGTCACTTGTTGTTTGCCTTTTTGTACTTTTGGGATCGGTGAAAAGAACCATCACGACACCCCGCAATAAGTGTATCGTGACATTAAATTGGCGTCACGGACAGGATTTCTGTCTTAGGAGGGTTGCAGATGAAAAAAGCACCCATACTGTCATTGGAAATTCACATAAGATCCCTTAGTGCAAAAGGTGGGACACTGTTGTTTTGTTGTTGTTGTTCTATTATTGTTATTGTGTGTATCTGTTCTGGGAAGGAAGGGACAACTTGAAGAAACTAAGCAGAGCCTCCCAGGCAGATTATTGTCCTTTCACCCACCCAGGGAAGTGAAGGGCGACACAGCGAGGGCTGTGTGGTTTGTGGAACTTAAGTTGTACCTCCCTGTTGTGGTTTTGGTCCCTTCACAAAATGAGTGATAACCTTAATGATAAAGCTAAAGTTGGGCTTTATGCTCTACTAGCTAAACACAATGCCAAACCTTCTCCAGGAGGAGAGGAATGGGCACAAAATAATTGGTTTAATTTGGATAATGTGGTTGATAGAGTGTGTTCTTTACAACATGATACAAAGTTCAAACTGGGCAAGAATAAAACCATCTTATGCTCAGTTTTGGGAGCTTGTCTTACGGCAGCCGTAGAAACTCGCTCACAACGAAGAAGTGAGCAAGAAATAATAATAGACTCCCTTCAAAACTTAGTAGAAATTTTACAAAAACAGTTACATGAAGCAAGAAATGCGACTTATGCATTGCAAGCTGCCTTAACAGAAGAACATGTTAAATCACACAAATCACACAATGCTGATTCCCCTACAGAAACAGAGGAGAAGGAAACTCCTCACATTAGACAGATTTACCCCCAAAAGGAACTTGAAGCAGCAAATAATTGTGGGGAACATTGCTGCCATCACTTGAGACCCCTAATTAAAACGGAGTATAACTATCTCAGTGATGATGATCTCGAACCTCACATCACAACCAGACACATACCATACACTGCCACTGAGTTAGCTAAGCTTAAAAGGGAATACGGACGCCTCCCACACGAATCAGAAACAGAATATGTTTTCCGGGTGTCCCTCACTGGTGGTGATCAAATTAAATTAACTGAACAAGAAGCCAGTGGGTACTGGGGACACGGTGTCTTCCTAACAACGGGAGACAAACGTGACACATGGTCCCTGACACAGCGTGCGGCTTTTTGGGCTGGGGGAACGAGCCCCTTAGAAAGGGGAGATCCCATAGCTATAATTAGTACCCCTGACCAACTCTTAGAAAGTGTGCATAAAGCCGCTTGCCTGCAAATGATTCATGAGAAGAAGTTCATTCCTGGTTTTGAATCCCCGATGCAATTACCTGTGAAGCCCGAAATAATGACCCCTTTAATTCGTGGGCTTCCAGAAACACTTAAACCTACTGCCATTACCTTACAAAAAACTATCATGACACTAAGCCCTGTGGAAAGACTGGACAGATTCCTGGGTAATCCCACTGATTGCACTGGATCCACTGATCCCAACTTCACCCCATCCCCTTCATCCTTACAAGCCGCAGCTTCAAAATGCAGCTCGCCTGCCATTAAAATAACAAATGTAAAACAATATCCTCTACCTTCTGGAGCCAGAGAAGGTATCAAGCCAGTTATACAGGATTTGCGAGACCAGGGAGTAATAATTAACACACATTCTGCTTTCAACTCGCCTGTCTGGCCAGTGCATAAATCCAATGGGAAATGGAGGCTAACAGTTGATTTCCGCAGGCTTAATGCCAACACAGACCCTCTCACAGCAGCGGTCCCGAATTTAGCCGAGTTGATAATATCTATTCAAGAAAAAGCTCATCCTATTATGGCAACTATAGATGTCAAAGACATGTTTTTTATGATACCTATACAGCCAGAAGATAGGGACCGTTTCGCTTTTACATGGGAAGGACAGCAATACACTTTCACTAGGCTTCCCCAAGGATACAAGCATTCCCCCACTCTAGCCCACCATGCACTAGCTAAAGAAATAGAAAAATATCCAAACCTGATGATGTAGCTGTTTACCAATACATTGATGACATTTTGGTGGGAGGGGATGAAATTGAAGCAGTAGGAGAGACTCAACAGAGAATAATCTCTCATTTAGAGAGTCTCGATTTACAGATTCCCCCGGAAAAAATTCAAAGGCCCTCCCAAGAAGTAAAGTTCTTGGGAATTTGGTGGAAAGGGGGCATGACATGTATTCCACCAGACACCTTGACTTCTTTAGATCAGATTAAAATGCCTCACACTAGAAAGGATCTCCAACAGGCCCTGGGACTATTAGTGTTCTGGAGAAAACACATTCCAGATTTCTCGATAATTGCTAGGCCCCTTTATGACTTGCTGAGGAAAGGGGTAAAATGGGATTGGACTCCTTCTCAGGAAGAAGCATTGCAATTACTGATTTTTGAGGCAACAGCTCATCAAGCATTGGGTCCCATCCATCCTACAGATCCCTTTCAGGTAGAATGGGGATTTGCTGCCTCAGGGCTGTCAGTACACATATGGCAGAGGGGACCTGAGGGTCCAACAAGGCCTGTGGGCTTCTATTCTCGTGGTTTCAGAGATGCTGAGAAAAGATACACTACCTGGGAAAAGGGGCTGTTTGTGGTTAGTTTGGCTCTCATTGAAGTGGAAAAAATAGCACGTCAACAACCTATTGTGCTAAGGGGCTCCTTCAAGGTTATTAAGACAGTCACTAGTGGAACCCCCCCTCCTGACGGGGTGGCTCAGAGGGCCTCAGTTAGGAAGTGGTATGCTCAGGCTGAACATTACTGTAACTTTTTCTCAATGACAGAAGGAGATGTAAAAACTTTAGCAATCCAAGAAACTGAGAGCTTGGATAGCAGCCATGACAAACCTGCCTCTGTAATCAAAGTAGCCCCTCCTTTCTCCCCTGAACAATCAGCAAGTTCTTGGTTCACTGACACCTCTGCTAAACAAGAGGGGAAGGTGTGGAGATACAGGGCAGCAGCCCCCCACATTTCCTCTGGTGAACTAATTATTACTGAGGGAGAAGGCAGTGCTCAGGCTGGGGAGCTGACAGCTGTTTGGAGTGTTTTCCAACGTGAGGTACAGAATACCTCTCTTGTCTGTAACTACACTGACTCCTATGCTGTGTACCAGATGATCCTAACAATCCAGCACATTACCCTGGCCAACCTGTTCTGGTGGACCTCCCTTACTATAGGGCTAGTACCACTTGTGCTAAAACCCTTTCTGAATAAACATGCCTGGACAGCTTCTGATGCTCTAGGAAAAGAGCACTGGATAAACACACGCTGGATAATTCCATCATTCTAACCTTTTCTGCCTTATAGTGGCAGGATTCTGTTGTGTTTACTTTTACAGAAGAACTCCGAGGGACATGAAGACCACCTAATCCATGATAAAACTGGTGATACTTTTCTGCATCCTACCACAGCCCTATGGCCAGAAACCAGCTGAGTGGCCATGGTCTGAAATAATTGTGGTAGCATGCCGAAAAGGTGAAAGTATCTCTTTAAGCACAAAAAGGTTTGTACGCACCCAAGCGTACAGGGTTATTGGCACAATTTTACATTAACACAGACTGCAGAAGTAGTTTGCTTATGGGAAAAAAACACTGAAGGGCTTTCTTTTAAGTTCATAATAAATGCTGTAGCTCAATCCACTACGGTTCATACCACCACCACCACCACCACTCGAGCCCAACCACCAGTTATGCTTACCCTGAAAATTTTTGAAGTTGGACCATATATAATCAGGAAAACCGGCCAACAACAGATATTATTTAATCCGGCATGGTCTCTTAAACAAGTTAAATTGCTGATGCAAAATAATGTCTCAGAAATACAACCAGCTTGTTCACCCTTTTTGCAAACCTCTTTTCAGGGCTGGACAACCTGGCTGCGACAGTGGAACCCTCCAAAAAACCGAGCGCCAAGAGACATAACTGGTGTTGTGGGAATGGGACTGGGAATCCTAAATAGTATTGATTCAGAAGTATTAATGAATAAATTGACTTCTACGACTAAAGATTTAACCAAAATACAACAACCACTGCAATCGTCCTTATCAGCCTTGGGAACACATCAGTGGTTGCTATCAAATATTTTACCAAATTGGGAAAAGATAAATGTGAATGATAGCAAATTGATAATTGATGCACTTAATGCCACACAAAGCAATGTTTCCTTAGCTCTTAGCTGTATCCAAGCTCAATTATGGATGCAGTCAGTTGCTGCCTCAATTATAAGAGAAGGTGAAGAAGGCACTTTTCCTACTGAAATTAGGAAAATAGTCTGGGACAGTGCCACTGATTTTGAAAGGGATTTCCAATCCTGGTGGAATTTAGTGAATTTCACTTATAACCCCATCACAAACATAGCCACAGCATTTGTGTTGACCATAAGTGATGCCTCAGTACATTTGATATTCCCTATCATTGCACTAGGATTGAATCATGATGGAGCCACTTTCTATCCTTCTGAACATAGAGAATGGGCCCGTCAAATCGATAATAAATGGCAAACTGTCAATTTAGAGTCCTGTACTATCCGAGAACAACTAGGGTTTATCTGTGAAGGTAATGCAATTGTAGCTCAAGATATTTGTCTGGACACAGAACAAAATATCTGTCACTTTGATATTCATCCTAACGAGACTTCTGAAACAGTCCTTGTATATACAGGCAATGGGTGTGCCTGTTTCAGAACTGCTTGTGATACTGTACTTATAGAAAGTATAATAGTGGATACTAAAAATCATTCAAATTTTTGTGCTTGCAACTTTACTAAGATTGCAGGATGTGATTTTTCTTTTGTAGCTCCAGTTACTTCACATGAACTTTTAGAATCCAATCTCACGTTGATTCACAAGCTACTGCCTACTCCCATTGGGATGAACCTTACTCTGGTAAAGCAATTATTACTTCATCAAGACCTAATAGAGATCCTAGGAAAAATCAAGGAGAGTGGACAGAAAACTCTGGTAGTGGTTCATCATAATGTGCAAGAAATACATCGTGTTGTAGAAAGGGTGAAAAGTGATGCCGAGCACAGGTGGTGGGATACCCTTTTCGGGTGGTCGCCTACCGCCACCGGTGTCCTAAACAAATTGTGTCATCCCATTGTTGTTCTTTTGATTTTAGTTATGATTGGTTTTGTTTTATCAGTAATCTTGCTTATTGTGAATTGGAGAATGATGAAGCGGTTAACAAAATTGACATCTATAATTAATGCACACCACCTGGCCAACATCCTTTACACTATAGATGTTCCCAGGACTGTAGACACAAGGAGATTATAAGGTTAGAAGATATGTTTTACATAATTTTCTCCTATGATTTGTTCTAATCACTGTTTTAAATTATTTGATTATAAAATTGTACTGAGTAATATCAATAATATACTGGTTTACTATTTGATCAATTTATTGTTTAATTGAATAATACTGATTAATACTTATTGAATTTTGATTATTATTTAATTATAATTTGCTTATTAATATGTTTTAGTTTTCCTGTTTTCTCTTTCCTTTTCTTTTTCTCTTCTCTTTTCCCTGGGATGTGCTGCCAACACTTGACGAGTCCTGAAGACTCCACAACGACCCCATGGAATCCTGCTGATGAAGATCTTTCAAGGGCAATCGTCAGTCACGGGGTGGTGTAAGAGCCCGTCTGAAGCCCCTTGTTCTCCATTCTGCCTTCCGATTGCCACGAGAAAGAATCCCTTCCCCCGCTGCAGTTCCGGCTGAGAACAGGACACAGTGCAGGTGGAACCACTGAACCATCATGCTAGCTGTTCCGAACAAGGCCTGACAAGAACTTGGCAAGGAGTTGGCAAGGACTTGGCAAAGACCTGACATGGACCCAGCTCGGGACAGCCTGATGCGCGGCCTGCTTCTAATCTCCGTTCTTAAGCCGAATGAACTTTTGGGGTGACTCCCGTGGTCCTTCATTGAAGACCCCTCATCTGCCTCGTTACCACTGGGACAAATAAAGAACGAGAACCCTCCTCCCAAGGACTGAGACCGAGACCCCTACTATAGGGAGGAGGGGAATTTGGTGGTCTGACCACTAATGACATGACCTGTTTCCCTTCAGTAATTTCAATGGACTTATTCTTCATTGTATTCGTCTTGCTTTGGTGGTTTCTGTGGACTCACCTGTTCCCCCCGTGGCAATTACAATGGCTTTTCATTGTTACACTTGTTCCCCCCCTCTTTCCTCTGTGGACTATAACTGGAACCCCGAGTTGACCAGAGCTTCGGAGACTCCCCCGACACGACAGACGGATCCCCATCGTCCGGACCACTGAGGATCTCGCCTGTGTTGGTAGCTATTCCCATACCCCTCTCACCTCTCTCCCTCTCTATTCTTTTATCTCCTTTCTGATCCCCACTATCGCATATACTCTTTTGGCCCCTAATAAAGGTGCATTTGCTGTGATTAACTGATAGTCACTTGTTGTTTGCCTTTTTGTACTTTTGGGATCGGTGAAAAGAACCATCACGACACCCCGCAATAAGCGGATCGTGACACCCCCCTTGTCCTGTTACCACGGGCCCGGCTGAACACTGTCCCCATCTTTCCTGTGGGACCCTTCCAGTCCTGCAGAGCTGCAGGGAGGCCTCCCCAGTGTCTCCTGTTTCCAGGCTGAGCATCCCCAGCCCCACTTGGACGGCAGTCAGGTAGATCAGGGGGAGTCAAGGCTGAAGTCAAACAGCATCAGGAACTGAGAGGTGGAAGCTTTAGGCCCAGGTTTGCCTCTATAATAACAGTGGAGGGGAAGATGGTGGGACACTGGCTCTGTTCTAACCGCTGATTATTTTCTTTTTTTTTTTTTTTTCCTTCTTTTCTGTCATGCTGATGCAGGTGTTGCTGTTTGCAAGGAAGCTTGGCACATTATCCATTGTCTTCTCCATTTGTGAAACAACGAGCAGAGTCTGGGCAGGCTGATGATGCAGAGCAAAACCTGCAAATACACCGGTGATCCTGAGCCTGGAGGGTGCAGCTAAACCCGGCCAAAAATAATTTCTGGAAAGTCAAGCCTGGTTTACATTTTCTTGAGTTTGGCTATTCCTGAACCGGGGGAGAGGGCATTCGGGGGAGGGGGTACCACAGGGGTTCCCCTCCCCCATTTTTGGGGGGTCTCCCATGGTGCCCCCTCCCCAAAAAGCTCCGCGGGCCCCCTGAAGCGGCTTCTGTTCCACCGGCCGGTGCCCCCTGATCCAGGACTGCCCCCGGTGAGTCTGGGGCGCTCTGGGGGGATTTTGGGGGGATTTTGGCGGCATGTATGGGCTTTGGGGGATTTTGTTGGGAGATTAGGGGGAATTATTGGATTTTGGAGAGAATTACTGGGTTTGTGGGGTTATGGGGGTTTTGTGGGTTTTGAGGATTTTGGATTTTGGGGATTTTTTAGGGTTTTGGGGTGGTTATTTTTTGGGGGGTTTATTGAAATTTTTGGGAGTTTTTTTTTTTTTTTTTAATTTTGGTGGGTTCCAATGGGATTTTGTGGGATTCTTTGGTGTTTAGGAGTTTTTAATTGGGATTTTTGGGGGATTTTGGGGGGTTTTAGTGGAATTTTGGGGGGCTTTGGAGTTGTCCCAGGGTGTGGGGAAGGGCTGAGAGGCACCAAAGTCTCCTTTAAACCCCTGAAAGTCCCAATAAACCCCATGAAATCGCCATTAAATTTCACAAATTCCCATTAGAATACCCTCGAATCCCAAAAATAGCTCACAAAATCCCAATTAAACCCCACAAATCCCCCCAAAAATGTCTCCAAAACCACAACAAGCCCCACAAAATCCTCACGAGACCCAAAGAAATCTTGGCAACACCCAAAAAAACCCACAAGCCCCCCCAAATCCCCACTAAAATAACTAAAATACCCAAATCCCCAAAGAATCCCACTAAATGCCCCAACAATTCCAATAAAATGCCTCCAAATCCCCTAAAAATCCCAATAAAACCCAGAAATAATTCCAGAGGATCCCACAAAATCCCCACAAAATCCCAGTAAAACCTTCCAAAATTCAAAAGAAAACACAAAAAAAAATCAATTAACGCCCAAATACCCCCAGGAAAAAAACTTCCCACTCAAAGCACCAAGAAAACCCCTCAAAATCCAAACTCCCAAAATTCCCAAACACCCCCACACCCAATAATTCTCCCCAAAAACCCCAACAATTCCCTGTAAACACCCAACACAATTCCCAAAAGCCCAAAAAAGCTCCAGATGCCCAAACCCCTCCCAAGCCCTCCCTGGTCCTTCCCGGTCCCGCCCAGGCCCGTCCGGGGCCGCGGCCAAAACTGCCCGGAGCGGACGCGGAGGTCCCGGAGCCACCCCGGAGCCGATCCCGGGCTCGGCCTCGGGCTCGGCCCCTTTGGGGGATTTTGGGCCGAAGCGGGCAGGTTTAGGGTGGGCTTCAGATCCCTTGCGGGGATCCCGAGCCTTTTCGGGTGGATTTTCAGCCCCTGTGGCTGATTTGAGGCCGAATCTGGTGGGGTTTAGGGGGGATTTCAGACCCCTTTGGGTGATTTTAGGCCCATGTGGGTGGGGCTGGGGCCCATTTGGGTGAGTTTAGGAAAAACTGGGCCCATATGGGTGAATCCTAATCCTGTGTGGGTGATTTTAGGTCCCTTTTTTGTGTATTTTGGGTACATTTAAGTAGGGTTTTTTGCTGCTTTGGGCAATTTTAGGTTGAACCAAGCCTTTTTAGGGTGATTTTAGGTCTTCTTGTGTTGGTGTCAGGGACATTTTGGTGATTTTAGATACCTTTGGATGATTTTAGGCTGGACCAGATACTTTCAGGGTGGATTTTAGTCACATTTGAAGGATTTACGGGTGATCTTAAGCCATTTCTTGAGGGCTATAAAACACTTGGGGCAGTTTTAAGCCCCTTTGGTTGGATTTTAGAGCCCTCTGGATACTTTTAATCCCATTTGGTTGGTGTCAGGCCGAACCATGTGGATGTAGGCTGCATTTGATGCCCTTTTGGGTGATTTTGGGTCAAACCGGGCTTTTTTAGGACAGCGCGTCCCCTTGGCTCCGCTCCTTTCCCCTCACGGTTCCGCCCTTTCCTCGCTCCTTTCCCCTCACGGTTCTGCCCTTTCCTCGCTCCTTTCCCCTCATGGTTCAGGATCCCGGAGCGGGGGAGGAGGAGGAGGAGGGAGGGAGGAAGAGGCGCAGCGGCAGCAGGGAGCAGCCGGAGGAGAGGAGAGAAGGAATCGCGTGGCCCTGGCGCTGCCTGAGCTCGCAGCACCCCGGGAGCATCGCCCCCATCCCGCAGGTGCCCAGGGAGGGGGAGCTCGGCCCAAATATCCTGGGGGGTGCCTGGGTTCGGGTTCTTTGGGAGGGATGTTTGGAGCTGGCAGGGCTCCAAAGCTGAGCCGCAGCTGGCCCTCGGGGGGACATCGGGGGGTCCCCGAGAGGTGTTTTTGGGGGATCCCAGTGTGGGTGGCGGCAGAGCCCCGTCGGGGGACACCGGTTTTGGGGAGCCCCGGGAGAGCCGCGGCTGCCCTGAGCGGGAGCCCCGAGAGAGGAGAGCCCCAGAAGCCCCAGCGGGGAACCCGAGAGGGGGGGACCCCTGGCAGTGCCGGCACCCCGGCAATGGGGGGTGCTGGGGCTGGAGGGGCGGCATGGCCGGGAAAGGGGTGCGGGGCTCCCGGGGCCGCCAGGGGCTGCTCCCAGCAGGAGCCCAGTTGCTGCCAGTCACTCCCCATTATGATACAATTTGCCCCCAGCACTGTTCCCGTTGTTCCCAGTGCCATCCAGTGTTTTCCCAGTTCTCCCACTTGCCCCCAGAATAGTCCCAGTCACTCCCAGTAAGATCCCAGTATGAGTCCAGTATGATCCCAGTCTCTCCCAGCAGGGCCCCAGTCACTCACCCTTGTCCCCAGTTGCCCCCAGCGTGGTCCCAGTTGCCCCCAGCACATTCCCAGTGGCTCCATATGTGTCCCAGTCCTAGTGCAATGATGGGGAATACCAAACGCACTTGAGGCATCACGTACAGTTAACACCAAAGCTGTGGCTATGTTTGTGATGGGGTCATAGGTAAAGTTCACTAGGTTCCACCGGGATTGGAATTCCTTTTCAAAATCAGCGGCACTGTCCCAAACTATTTTCCGAATCTCAGTAGGAAAAGTGCCTTCTTCACCTTCTCTTATAATCGAGGCAGCAACCGACTGCATCCCTAATTGAGCCTGGATACAGCTGAGAGCTAAAGAAACGTTCTTTTGTGTGGCACCGAGTGCATCAATTACCAATTTGTGATCATTTACGCTTGCTTCCTCCCAACTTGGTAATATGTTTGATAGCAAGCGCTGATGTCTTCCCAAGGCCAAGAAGGACGACTGCAGTGGTTGTTGGAATTTGGTCAAATCTAGTGGTGGCAGCCAATGTGTTCATTAATACTTCTGAATCAATGCTATTTAGAATTCCCAATCCTGTTCCCACAGCACCGGTTATGTCTCTTAGCATCCGTCTTTTAGAAGGGTTCCGCTGTCGCAACCAGGTCGTCCAACCCTGAAAAGAAGTTTACAAAAAAGGTGAACAAGCTGGCTGAATTTCTGAGACATTTTTTTGCATCAGCAAAATCAGGGGTATTTAACCCCATCGTTTGGGAATTGGGGAGTGTTTGACACCCCAGGATCTGGGATTTGGAGGGTTTGATCCTAAAATTTGGGGTTCGGGGCTGGGGGGGGGGGGGGGGTATGGCTTGACATCCCAGAGTTTGGGTTTGAGGGTGTTTGACCCCCCCAGTGTTTGAACCCCCAGGATTTGGGGTCGGGGGGAGTTGACCCCAGGATCTGGGGTGTTTGACCCGCTGGGTTTGGGGTCGGGGTTGAGAGCAGAGCCATTTCCTGGAAACAGCAGCGGGACCGGGACTGGGAACAGGATCGGGATCGGGAATGGGAGTGGGATCGGGGTCGGGAATGAGATCGGGAACGGGAACAGAAATGGGAATGGGATTGGGATCGGGAACAGGATCAGGAACGGGATTGGGCTCGGGAAGGGGAGAGGCCCTGGCCCAATAATGGACCCCTCCCCCAGGGAGCGACCCTGCCCCAATCCTGGGATGGAGCAATCCCCTCAATCCCAGACCCCTCCCCAATTCCCAAACCCTCCCCAATGCCAGCCCCTGACCCAGTCCCAGACCCCTGCCCAGTCGCTGAACGGACCCTCCCTCAATCCCAGCCCGCCCCGATCCGGATCGGAGCCATCCCCGGAGCCTCCCCCATTCCCGGACCGGAGCCTTCAATCCCTTTTTGGGGCGGCTCCTGCCGCTTCCAGCCCATTTTTGGGGGATCCAAACGGCTCCGGGGACCCTCCCCACTTTGGGGGTGTTGGGGTGGCCCCAGGGCCGCCCCGAGGGCCGAGGGGGGATGGAAACCCCCAAAGCCGGGGGGCTCCTGGGGGTCCCCAGTTCCCCCCGTCCCCACCCCAAAACAGCTCCTGGCCAATCAGAGCGCGCGGCGCTGCTGACAACTCAGTTGCCGGGCCGGCGATTTTCAGGCAATCAGCGCCTGCGATAGCGCTGCTCATCGGTTGCCAGGCAGATCACAGCGCTTCTCAATGCGCTAGCCAATCAGAGACTGCGCGGGGCCATTTCTAGCCAATCAGAGCGCTTGTTCTCGATGACTCCTCAGTCGCCAGGCGGACCCGCAGCGCCCAGCGCTCCCCGGGAGCGGAATTTGGGGAGGGGGGAGGTGACCCTGGGGATGGGGATGGGGCGTGCGGGGGCAGCTGGGGCCGGACTGGTGGCCCTGGTGCTGCTGAGAGCCCCCCCGGCCGCGGGGGTCGCGGTGAGAAGGGGTTGGGGGCCCCAAATTAAACCAAAGAGGGATCGGGACCCCCCCACGGAGCAGGAGGGGCCTGGAACCCCCAAAACCAAACACGGGGGAGGGGAGCGGGGATTGGGGGAACGATGGGGAAGGCGGGGGAAAGAGGGGGATGGGACACCCAAAAAGGATCAAGACAACTTGAGGTGGCCACCTTTCTATGTGGATGGTAGCCAATGGTAGCCAATGCTTTTTCCCAGTCCATGGGATCCCAGTCTGTGCAATCCCAGTCCATGTGGTCCCAGTCCATAGAATCTCAACCCAGTTTATCCCAGTGTGTACCGTCCTGATCCCTATGGTCCCATTCCATATGGTCCCAGTCCATAGGATCTCAGTCCAGGTGATCCCAGCCCATGTTTGATCCCAGTCTGTGTGGTTCTGCACACACTGCCAGGGTCTGAAATTCCAGTCACCAGCCAGGAAAAAATGTTCCTGCCCTTGAATGTCCTTGCTGTCCTCTCAACGAGTTATAATAAAACTAAAAATCAATAAATTTGAATTTAAATAAAATAGAATAAAAATGAAATTTAAAAATTTCAACTCTTACAACCCTCCTAGGGCTCCGCTGCCGGAATCAGCAGGAGTGGTGTTGGCCTCTTCAGGGGAGTTAGAGTGGGACCCGACCAGAGCGGGGGCCCTTAAACCCCAAAAATCCACCCTGGGGGGCAAAACATCCCCTACAGCGGCTTGGAGTGAGTCCCCCAGAAAAATGTCACTTAAAGCTGTCCTGATCACCCCTGAAAAGGGGCTTGTGGGGCTGTGGCCCCACAAACACCTGAAAATGGGGAGGAAAAAACACCCTTGGAGGGGTGAGGTCCCCCCAAACATCCCTAAAAAGAGAAAAACTCCTCTTCAGAGGGGCCTGAAGACCCTTCAGGGCCCTCGAGGAGGGACAAGATCCCCTCCTCTGCTGGGGCCTCTCCGAGCCGGGAGCTCTCCCGTTGGCGGCTGCCCTCGGGGGAGCCCCGAACGACGGCGGCTCCTGGGCTGAGCCCCCCTCAGCCGGGGCTGTGGAGGGAACTGGGGGGGCTGGGACGGGGCCTGGGGGTCCTGGGGTGAGTTGGGGGAGCCTCAGTGGGTCCCACCTCCCCCTGTGCCCCCTCTCCCACCCCCTTCCCAATATTGCCCCCAAACAAAAGCTTGTGGCTGTGCCAGCGCCCCCACCGACCTCCAGCCCTGGGAACCTGGAGCAAGCGGAAACCACAACTTTGCAAATGCTACCTGTGCCTGAAGCAAATGGAAAGAGAACTGGGGTGTGAAAAATAAAGCTTGTTTATTTTCAGAAAAACAGCAAAGAAAACACAGAACACATTTACATTGTAAGAATATTTGTAACAACAACTATCTATGGAACGTATATACCTAAGAACATATCTAACAAAAGTCTATGAAACGTATTTACAGAAGACAAAAAGAAGCCCTAAAACCTATAGCCTAAAGACAACAACAAACTCTACAACGTATGTACAAAAGGGTGGCATCTCTGTCCGGGATCTCCATCGGTCCTTGAGGAAAAGCAAGAGGCACGGTCACTCCAATCAGGCAGAGAGGGCTCTTCCATGTGCCCCCAGGCTGGCCCAGCAAGCGCAGCACAGGCTGGGGATGGCCACCAGAACCCAATGCACCGGGTCCCACATCCCTGAGCAGGGACCACCCAGCCCAGTCCCAGCCTGGCAGCAGGGGACCCGCTCTGCCTGTGGGGACCACATGCCTGTCCTGCTGCTGGTATTGCTCTTCATCCCAAGATCATGGCCTCTTCCTCATCTTTCTCATCAATGTCCATGTCCTCAAGGTACTCTTCCATTTCCACGTCCATCTCCTCTTCCACATCTACCTCCATCTCTTCTTCACCAGTCTCTTCTCCATCCACTTCCATCTCCTCCTCTGTATCCATCTGCATGTCCACCTCCATCTCTTCCTCTCCACTCTCTTCTCCATCCACTTCCATCTCCTCCTCTGTATCCATCTGCATGTCCACCTCCATCTCTTCCTCTCCACTCTCTTCTCCATCCACTTCCATCTCCTCCTCTGTATCAATCTCCATGTCCACCTCCATCGCATTGTCTCCACTCTCTTCTCCATCCACTTCCATGTCCTCCTCTCTATCAGCCTGCATGTCCACCTCCATCTCGTCCTCTCTCTCGGTGACAGCCTGCAGAGGTAGCAACACCTCAGAGTGGGGTCCCTGTCCCACCCCATCCCCACAGAACTCCAGCCCAGCCGGGCAGCTGGGGGGTGTCCACCTCCATGGAATGGCACTGTACCTTCCTCAGGACAAATGTGAGCATCCTGCAGGGACGGATGACAAAATCCAGGCAACAGAGAGCTTTCAGGACTGATGGGAGTATCAGGGCGCAGGTGACGAGAAGAGTGACAGGGAACATGGTGAAGGGTGAGCTGGCACGAGGGCTGGCACAGGGTGGGCTGACACAAGGGCCAGTGGTTGTGTTGTGCTCTTTGCTGGACGCTGGAAGTTCCTGCTGGAACATCACATCTGTGACATCACAGTGGATCTAAAGAGCATCTTGTTCCGAGCTGAGCAATCTTCCCCAGCCCATGCTGCTCACAGCCCTGTTGCCAAGGATGGGGCATCCACAGCCTGGGCCAGTGCCTCAGCAGCCTCCGTGTAAAAGAGCAGCTCCCTCAGATCCAACTTCAATCAGCCTCCTGCAGTTGAAAGCCATCCCCCCTTGTCCTGTTGCCACGGGCCCGGCTGAACACTGTCCCCGTCTTTCCTGTGGGACCCTTCCAGTCCTGCAGAGCTGCAGGGAGGCCTCCCCAGTGTCTCCTCTTTCCAGGCTGAGCATCCCCAGCCCCACTTGGAAAGCAGTCAGGTAGATCAGGGGGAGTCAAGGCTGAAGTCAAACAGCATCAGGAACTGAGAGGTGGAAGCTTTAGGCCCAGGTTTGCCTCTGTAATAACAGTGGAGGGGAAGATGGTGGGACACTGGCTCTGTTCTAACCGGTGAATATTTCCTTTTTTTTTTTTTTTCCCTTCTTTTCTGTCATGCTGATGCAGGTGTTGCTGTTTGCAAGGAAGCTTGGCACATTATCCATTGTCTTCTCCATTTGTGAAACACCGAGCAGAGTCTGGGCAGGCTGATGATGCAGAGCAAAACCTGCAAATACACTGGTGATCCTGAGCCTGGAGGGTGCAGCTAAACCCGGCCAAAAATAATTTCTGGAAAGTCAAGCCTGGTTTACATTTTCTTGAGTTTGGCTATTCCTGAACCGGGGGAGAGGGCATTCGGGGGAGGGGGTACCACAGGGGTTCCCCTCCCCCGTTTTTGGGGGGTCTCTCATGGTGCCCCCTCCCCAAAAACTCTGCGGGCCCCCTGAAGCGGCTTCTGTTCCACCGGCCGGTGCCCCCTGATCCAGGACTGCCCCCGGTGAGTCTGGGGCGCTCTGGGGGGATTTTGGGGGGATTTTGGCGGCATGTATGGGCTTTGGGGGATTTTGTTGGGAGATTAGGGGGAATTATTGGATTTTGGAGAGAATTACTGGGTTTGTGGGGTTATGGGGGTTTTGTGGGATTTGAGGATTTTGGATTTTAGGGATTTTTTTAGGGTTTGGGGGTGGTTATTTTTTGGGGGGTTTATTGAAATTTTTGGGAGGTTTTTTTTGTTTTTTTTTTTTTTTGTTTTTTTTTTTTTTAAATTTTGGTGGGTTCCAATGGGATTTTGTGGGATTCTTTGGTGTTTAGGAGTTTTTAATTGGGATTTTTGGGGGATTTTGGGGGGTTTTAGTGGAATTTTGGGGGGCTTTGGAGTTGTCCCAGGGTGTGGGGAAGGGCTGAGAGGCACCAACATCTGGTTTAAACCCCTGAAAGTCCCAATAAACCCCATGAAATCGCAATTAAATTTCACAAATTCCTATTAGAATACCCTCGAATCCCAAAAAAAGCTCACAAAATCCCAATTAAACCCCACAAATCCCCCCAAAAATGTCTCCAAAACCACAACAAGCCCCACAAAATCCTCACGAGACCCAAAGAAATCTTGGCAACACCCAAAAAAACCCACAAGCCCCCCCAAATCCCCACTAAAATAACTAAAATACCCAAATCCCCAAAGAATCCCACTAAATGCCTCAACAATTCCAATAAAATGTCTCCAAATCCCCTAAAAATCCCAATAAAACCCAGAAATAATTCCAGAGGATCCCACAAAATCCCCACAAAATCCCAGTAAAACCTTCCAAAATTCTAAAGAAAACACAAAAAATTTCAATTAACCCCCAAATACCCCCAGGAAAACAACTTCCCCCTCAAAGCACCAATAAAACCCCTTAAAACCAAACTCCCCAAAATCCCCCAACTGCCTCCAAACCCAATAATTCTCCCCAAAAACCCCAACAATTCCCCATAAACTCCCAACACAATTCCCCAAAGCCCAAAAAAGCCCCAAATGCCCAAACCCCTCCCGAGCCCTCCCTGGTCCCTCCCGGTCCTGCCCAGGCCCGTCCGGGGCCGCGGCCAAAACTGCCCGGAGCGGAGGCGGAGGTCCCGGAGCGACCCCGGAGCCGATCCCGGGCTCGGCCTCGGGCTCGGCCCCTTTGGGGGATTTTGGGCCGAAGCGGGCAGGTTTAGGGTGGGCTTCAGATCCCTTGCGGGGATCCCGAGCCTTTTCGGGTGGATTTTCAGCCCCTGTGGCTGATTTGAGGCCGAATCTGGTGGGGTTTAGGGGGGATTTCAGACCCCTTTGGATGATTTTAGGCCCATGTGGGTGGGGCTGGGGCCCATTTGGGTGAGTTTAGGAAAAACTGGGCCCATATGGGTGAATCCTAATCCTGTGTGGGTGATTTTAGGTCCCTTTTTTGTGTATTTTGGGTGCATTTAAGTAGGTTTTTTTGCTGCTTTGGGCAATTTTAGGTTGAACCAAGCCTTTTTAGGGTGATTTTAGGTCTTCTTGTGTTGGTGTCAGGGACATTTTGGTGATTTTAGATACCTTTGGATGATTTTAGGCTGGACCAGATACTTTCAGGGTGGATTTTAGTCACATTTGAAAGATTTACGGGTGATCTTAAGCCATTTCTTGAGGGCTATAAAACACTTGGGGCAGTTTTAAGCCCCTTTGGTTGGATTTTAGAGCCCTCTGGATACTTTTAATCCCATTTGGTTGGTGTCAGGCCGAACCATGTGGATGTAGGCTGCATTTGATGCCCTTTTGGGTGATTTTGGGTCAAACCGGGCTTTTTTAGGACAGCGCGTCCCCTTGGCCCCGCTCCTTTCCCCTCACGGTTCCGCCCTTTCCTCGCTCCTTTCCCCTCACGGTTCTGCCCTTTCCTCGCTCCTTTCCCCTCATGGTTCAGGATCCCGGAGCGGGGGAGGAGGAGGAGGGAGGGAGGAAGAGGCGCAGCGGCAGCAGGGAGCAGCCGGAGGAGAGGAGAGAAGGAATCGCGTGGCCCTGGCGCTGCCTGAGCTCGCAGCACCCCGGGAGCATCGCCCCCATCCCGCAGGTGCCCGGGGAGGGGGAGCTCGGCCCAAATATCCTGGGGGGTGCCTGGGTTCGGGTTCTTTGGGAGGGATGTTTGGAGCTGGCAGGGCTCCAAAGCTGAGCCGCAGCTGGCCCTCGGGGGGACATCGGGGGGTCCCCGAGAGGTGTTTTCGGGGGATCCCAGTGTGGGTGGCGGCAGAGCCCCGTCGGGGGACACCGGTTTTGGGGAGCCCCGGGAGAGCCGCGGCTGCCCTGAGCGGGAGCCCCGAGAGAGGAGAGCCCCAGAAGCCCCAGCGGGGAACCCGAGAGGGGGGGACCCCTGGCAGTGCCGGCACCCCGGCAATGGGGGGTGCTGGGGCTGGAGGGGCGGCATGGCCGGGAAAGGGGTGCGGGGCTCCCGGGGCCGCCAGGGGCTGCTCCCAGCAGGAGCCCAGTTGCTGCCAGTCACTCCCCATTATGATACAATTTGCCCCCAGCACTGTTCCCGTTGTTCCCAGTGCCATCCAGTGTTTTCCCAGTTCTCCCACTTGCCCCCAGAATAGTCCCAGTCACTCCCAGTAAGATCCCAGTATGAGTCCAGTATGATCCCAGTCTCTCCCAGCAGGGCCCCAGTCACTCACCCTTGTCCCCAGTTGCCCCCAGCGTGGTCCCAGTTGCCCCCAGCACATTCCCAGTGGCTCCATATGTGTCCCAGTCCTAGTGCAATGATGGGGAATACCAAACGCACTTGAGGCATCACGTACGGTTAACACCAAAGCTGTGGCTATGTTTGTGATGGGGTCATAGGTAAAGTTCACTAGGTTCCACCGGGATTGGAATTCCTTTTCAAAATCAGCGGCACTGTCCCAAACTATTTTCCGAATCTCAGTAGGAAAAGTGCCTTCTTCACCTTCTCTTATAATCGAGGCAGCAACCGTCTGCATCCCTAATTGAGCCTGGATACAGCTGAGAGCTAAAGAAACGTTCTTTTGTGTGGCACCGAGTGCATCAATTACCAATTTGTGATCATTTACGCTTGCTTCCTCCCAACTTGGTAATATGTTTGATAGCAAGCGCTGATGTCTTCCCAAGGCCAATAAGGACGACTGCAGTGGTTGTTGGAATTTGGTCAAATCTAGTGGTGGCAGCCAATGTGTTCATTAATACTTCTGAATCAATGCTATTTAGAATTCCCAATCCTGTTCCCACAGCACCGGTTATGTCTCTTAGCATCCGTCTTTTAGAAGGGTTCCGCTGTCGCAACCAGGTCGTCCAACCCTGAAAAGAAGTTTACAAAAAAGGTGAACAAGCTGGCTGAATTTCCGAGACATTTTTTTGCATCAGCAAAATCAGGGGTATTTAACCCCATCGTTTGGGAATTGGGGAGTGTTTGACACCCCAGGATCTGGGATTTGGAGGGTTTGATCCTAAAATTTGGGGTTCGGGGCTGGGGGGGGGGGGGGTAGGGCTTGACATCCCAGAGTTTGGGTTTGAGGGTGTTTGACCCCCCCAGTGTTTGAACCCCCAGGATTTGGGGTCGGGGGGAGTTGACCCCAAAATCTGGGGTGTTTGACCCGCTGGGTTTGGGGTCGGGGTTGAGAGCAGAGCCATTTCCTGGAAACAGCGGCGGGACCGGGACTGGGAACAGGATCGGGATCGGGAATGGGAGTGGGATCGGGGTCGGGAATGAGATCGGGAACGGGAACAGAAATGGGAATGGGATTGGGATCGGGAACAGGATCAGGAACGGGATTGGGCTTGGGAAGGGGAGAGGCCCTGGCCCAATAATGGACCCCTCCCCCAGGGAGCGACCCTGCCCCAATCCCGGGATGGAGCAATCCCCTCAATCCCAGACCCCTCCCCAATTCCCAAACCCTCCCCAATGCCAGCCCCTGACCCAGTCCCAGACCCCTCCCCAGTCGCTGAACGGACCCTCCCTCAATCCCAGCCCGCCCCGATCCGGATCGGAGCCATCCCCGGAGCCTCCCCCATTCCCGGACCGGAGCCTTCAATCCCTTTTTGGGGCGGCTCCTGCCGCTTCCAGCCCATTTTTGGGGGATCCAAACGGCTCCGGGGACCCTCCCCACTTTGGGGGTGTTGGGGTGGCCCCAGGGCCGCCCCGAGGGCCGAGGGGGGATGGAACCCCCAAAGCCGGGGGGCTCCTGGGGGTCCCCAGTTCCCCCCGTCCCCACCCCAAAACAGCTCCTGGCCAATCAGAGCGCGCGGCGCTGCTGACAACTCAGTTGCCGGGCCGGCGATTTTCAGGCAATCAGCGCCTGCGATAGCGCTGCTCATCGGTTGCCAGGCAGATCACAGCGCTTCTCAATGCGCTAGCCAATCAGAGACTGCGCGGGGCCATTTCTAGCCAATCAGATCGCTTGTTCTCGATGACTCCTCAGTCGCCAGGCGGACCCGCAGCGCCCAGCGCTCCCCGGGAGCGGAATTTGGGGAGGGGGGAGGTGACCCTGGGGATGGGGATGGGGCGTGCGGGGGCAGCTGGGGCCGGACTGGTGGCCCTGGTGGTGCTGAGAGCCCCCCCGGCCGCGGGGGTCGCGGTGAGAAGGGGTTGGGGGCCCCAAATTAAACCAAAGAGGGATCGGGACCCCCCCACAGAGCAGGAGGGGCCTGGAACCCCCAAAACCAAACACGGGGGAGGGGAGCGGGGATTGGGGGAACGATGGGGAAGGCGGTGGAAAGAGGGGGATGGGACACCCAAAAAGGATCAAGACAACTTGAGGTGGCCACCTTTATATGTGGATGGTAGCCAATGGTAGCCAATGCTTTTTCCCAGTCCATGGGATCCCAGTCTGTGCAATCCCAGTCCATGTGGTCCCAGTCCATATAATCTCAACCCAGTTTATCCCAGTGTGTACCGTCCTGATCCCTATGGTCCCATTCCACATGGTCCCAGTCCATAGGATCTCAGTCCAGGTGATCCCAGCCCATGTTTGATCCCAGTCTGTGTGGTTCTGCACACACTGCCAGGGTCTGAAATTCCAGTCACCAGCCAGGAAAAAATGTTCCTGCCCTTGAATGTCCTTGCTGTCCTCTCAACGAGTTATAATAAAACTAAAAATCAATAAATTTTAATTTAAATAAAATAGAATAAAAATGAAATTTAAAAATTTCAACTCTTACAACCCTCCCAGGGCTCCGCTGCCGGAATCAGCAGGAGTGGTGTTGGCCTCTTCAGGGGAGTTAGAGTGGGACCCGACCAGAGCGGGGGCCCTTAAACCCCAAAAATCCACCCTGGGGGGCAAAACATCCCCTACAGCGGCTTGGAGTGAGTCCCCCAGAAAAATGTCACTTAAAGCTGTCATGATCACCCCTGAAAAGGGGCTTGTGGGGCTGTGGCCCCACAAACACCTGAAAATGGGGAGGAAAAAACACCCTTGGAGGGGTGAGGTCCCCCCAAACATCCCTAAAAAGAGAAAAACTCCTCTTCAGAGGGGCCTGAAGACCCTTCAGGGCCCTCGAGGAGGGACAAGATCCCCTCCTCTGCTGGGGCCTCTCCGAGCCGGGAGCTCTCCCGTTGGCGGCTGCCCTCGGGGGAGCCCCGAACGACGGCGGCTCCTGGGCTGAGCCCCCCTCAGCCGGGGCTGTGGAGGGAACTGGGGGGGCTGGGACGGGGCCTGGGGGTCCTGGGGTGACCTGGGGGAGCCTCAGTGGGTCCCACCTCCCCCTGTGCCCCCTCTCCCACCCCCTTCCCAATATTGCCCCCAAACAAAAGCTTGTGGCTGTGCCAGCGCCCCCACCGACCTCCAGCCCTGGGAACCTGGAGCAAGCGGAAACCACAACTTTGCAAATGCTACCTGTGCCTGAAGCAAATGGAAAGAGAACTGGGCTGTGAAAAATAAAGCTTGTTTATTTTCAGAAAAACAGCAAAGAAAACACAGAACACATTTACATTGTAAGAATATTTGTAACAACAACTATCTATGGAACGTATATACCTAAGAACATATCTAACAAAAGTCTATGAAACGTATTTACAGAAGACAAAAAGAAGCCCTAAAACCTATAGCCTAAAGACAACAACAAACTCTACAACGTATGTACAAAAGGGTGGCATCTCTGTCCGGGATCTCCATCGGTCCTTGAGGAAAAGCAAGAGGCACAGTCACTCCAGTCAGGCAGAGAGGGCTCTTCCATGTGCCCCCAGGCTGGCCCAGCAAGCGCAGCACAGGCTGGGGATGGCCACCAGAACCCAATGCACCGGGTCCCACATCCCTGAGCAGGGACCACCCAGCCCAGTCCCAGCCTGGCAGCAGGGGACCCGCTCTGCCTGTGGGGACCACATGCCTGTCCTGCTGCTGGTATTGCTCTTCATCCCAAGATCATGGCCTCTTCCTCATCTTTCTCATCAATGTCCATGTCCTCAAGGTACTCTTCCATTTCCACGTCCATCTCCTCTTCCACATCTACCTCCATCTCTTCTTCACCAGTCTCTTCTCCATCCACTTCCATCTCCTCCTCTGTATCCATCTGCATGTCCACCTCCATCTCTTCCTCTCCACTCTCTTCTCCATCCACTTCCATCTCCTCCTCTGTATCAATCTCCATGTCCACCTCCATCTCTTCCTCTCCACTCTCTTCTCCATCCACTTCCATCTCCTCCTCTGTATCAATCTCCATGTCCACCTCCATCGCATTGTCTCCACTCTCTTCTCCATCCACTTCCATGTCCTCCTCTCTATCAGCCTGCATGTCCACCTCCATCTCGTCCTCTCTCTCGGTGACAGCCTGCAGAGGTAGCAACACCTCAGAGTGGGGTCCCTGTCCCACCCCATCCCCACAGAACTCCAGCCCAGCCGGGCAGCTGGGGGGTGTCCACCTCCATGGAATGGCACTGTACCTTCCTCAGGACAAATGTGAGCATCCTGCAGGGACGGATGACAAAATCCAGGCAACAGAGAGCTTTCAGGACTGATGGGAGTATCAGGGCGCAGGTGACGAGAAGAGTGACAGGGAACATGGTGAAGGGTGAGCTGGCACGAGGGCTGGCACAGGGTGGGCTGACACAAGGGCCAGTGGTTGTGTTGTGCTCTTTGCTGGACGCTGGAAGTTCCTGCTGGAACATCACATCTGTGACATCACAGTGGATCTAAAGAGCATCTTGTTCCGAGCTGAGCAATCTTCCCCAGCCCATGCTGCTCACAGCCCTGTTGCCAAGGATGGGGCATCCACAGCCTGGGCCAGTGCCTCAGCAGCCTCCGTGTAAAAGAGCAGCTCCCTCAGATCCAACTTCAATCAGCCTCCTGCAGTTGAAAGCCATCCCCCCTTGTCCTGTTGCCACGGGCCCGGCTGAACACTGTCCCCGTCTTTCCTGTGGGACCCTTCCAGTCCTGCAGAGCTGCAGGGAGGCCTCCCCAGTGTCTCCTCTTTCCAGGCTGAGCATCCCCAGCCCCACTTGGAAAGCAGTCAGGTAGATCAGGGGGAGTCAAGGCTGAAGTCAAACAGCATCAGGAACTGAGAGGTGGAAGCTTTAGGCCCAGGTTTGCCTCTGTAATAACAGTGGAGGGGAAGATGGTGGGACACTGGCTCTGTTCTAACCGCTGATTATTTTCTTTTTTTTTTTTTTTCCTTCTTTTCTGTCATGCTGATGCAGGTGTTGCTGTTTGCAAGGAAGCTTGGCACAATATCCATTGTCTTCTCCATTTGTGAAACACCGAGCAGAGTCTGGGCAGGCTGATGATGCAGAGCAAAACCTGCAAATACACCGGTGATCCTGAGCCTGGAGGGTGCAGCTAAACCCTGCCAAAAATAATTTCTGGAAAGTCAAGCCTGGTTTACATTTTCTTGAGTTTGGCTATTCCTGAACCGGGGGAGAGGGCTTTCTGGGGAGGGGGTGCCACAGGGGTTCCCCCCCCCCATTTTTGGGAGGTTTCCCATGGTGCCCCCTCCCCAAAAAGCACCGCGGGCCCCCTGAGGTGGCTCCTGTTCCACCGGCCGGTGCCCCCTGATCCAGGACTGCCCCCGGTGAGTCTGAGGGACTCTGGGGGGATTTTGGGGGGATTTTGGCGGCATGTATGGGCTTTGGGGGATTTTGTTGGGAGATTAGGGGGAATTATTGGATTTTGGAGAGAATTACTGGGTTTGTGGGGTTATGGGGGTTTTGTGGGATTTGAGGATTTTGGATTTTAGGGATTTTTTTAGGGTTTGGGGGTGGTTATTTTTTGGGGGGTTTATTGAAATTTTTGGGAGGTTTTTTTTTTTTTTTAATTTTGGTGGGTTCCATTGGGATTTTGTGGGATTCTTTAGTGTTTAGGAATTTTTAATTGGGATTTTTGGGGGATTTTGGGGGGTTTTAGTGGAATTTTGGGGGGCTTTGGAGTTGTCCCAGGGTGTGGGGAAGGGCTGAGAGGCACCAACATCTGGTTTAAACCCCTGAAAGTCCCAATAAACCCCATGAAATCGCAATTAAATTTCACAAATTCCCATTAGAATACCCTCGAATCCCAAAAAAAGCTCACAAAATCCCAATTAAACCCCACAAATCCCCCCAAAAATGTCTCCAAAACCACAACAAGCCCCACAAAATCCTCACGAGACCCAAAGAAATCTTGGCAACACCCAAAAAAAACCCACAAGCCCCCCCAAACCCCACTAAAATAACTAAAAAACCCCAATCCCCAAAGAATCCCACTAAATGCCCCAACAATTCCAATAAAATGCCTCCAAATCCCCTAAAAATCCCAATAAAACCCAGAAATAATTCCAGAGGATCCCACAAAATCCCCACAAAATCCCAGTAAAACCTTCCAAAATTCTAAAGAAAACACAAAAAATTTCAATTAACCCCCAAATACCCCCAGGAAAACAACTTCCCCCTCAAAGCACCAATAAAACCCCTCAAAACCAAACTCCCCAAAATCCCCCAACTGCCTCCAAACCCAATAATTCTCCCCAAAAACCCCAACAATTCCCTGTAAACTCCCAACACAATTCCCAAAAGCCCAAAAAAGCCCCAGATGCCCAAACCCCTCCCGAGCCCTCCCTGGTCCCTCCCGGTCCCGCCCAGGCCCGTCCGGGGCCGCGGCCAAAACTGCCCGGAGCGGACGCGGAGGTCCCGGAGCGACCCCGGAGCCGATCCCGGGCTCGGCCTCGGGCTCGGCCCCTTTGGGGGATTTTGGGCCGAACCGGGCAGGTTTAGGGTGGGCTTCAGATCCCTTGCGGGGATCCCGAGCCTTTTCAGGTGGATTTTCAGCCCCTGTGGCTGATTTGAGGCCGAATCTGGTGGGGTTTAGGGGGGATTTCAGACCCCTTTGGATGATTTTAGGCCCATGTGGGTGGGGCTGGTGCCCATTTGGGTGAGTTTAGGAAAAACTGGGCCCATATGGGTGAATCCTAATTTTGTGTGGGTGATTTTAGGTCCCTTTTTTGTGTATTTTGGGTGCATTTAAGTAGGGTTTTTTGCTGCTTTGGGCAATTTTAGGTTGAACCAAGCCTTTTTAGGGTGATTTTAGGTCTTCTTGTGTTGGTGTCAGGGACATTTTGGTGATTTTAGATATCTTTGGATGATTTTAGGCTGGACCAGATACTTTCAGGGTGGATTTTAGTCACATTTGAAAGATTTACGGGTGATCTTAAGCCATTTCTTGAGGGCTATAAAACACTTGGGGCAGTTTTAAGCCCCTTTGGTTGGATTTTAGAGCCCTCTGGATACTTTTAATCCCATTTGGTTGGTGTCAGGCCGAACCATGTGCATGTAGGCTGCATTTGATGCGCTTTTGGGTGATTTTGGGTCAAACCGGGCTTTTTTAGGACAGCGCGTCCCCTTGGCCCCGCTCCTTTCCCCTCACGGTTCCGCCCTTTCCTCGCTCCTTTCCCCTCACGGTTCTGCCCTTTCCTCGCTCCTTTCCCCTCATGGTTCAGGATCCCGGAGCGGGGGAGGAGGAGGAGGGAGGGAGGAAGAGGCGCAGCGGCAGCAGGGAGCAGCCGGAGGAGAGGAGAGAAGGAATCGCGTGGCCCTGGCGCTGCCTGAGCTCGCAGCACCCCGGGAGCATCGCCCCCATCCCGCAGGTGCCCGGGGAGGGGGAGCTCGGCCCAAATATCCTGGGGGGTGCCTGGGTTCGGGTTCTTTGGGAGGGATGTTTGGAGCTGGCAGGGCTCCAAAGCCGAGCCGCAGCTGGCCCTCGGGGGGACATCGGGGGGTCCCCGAGAGGTGTTTTCGGGGGATCCCAGTGTGGGTGGCGGCAGAGCCCCGTCGGGGGGACACCGGTTTTGGGGAGCCCCGGGAGAGCCGCGGCTGCCCTGAGCGGGAGCCCCGAGAGAGGAGAGCCCCAGAAGCCCCAGCGGGGAACCCGAGAGGGGGGGCCCCTGGCAGTGCCGGCACCCCGGCAATGGGGGGTGCTGGGGCTGGAGGGGCGGCATGGCCGGGAAAGGGGTGCGGGGCTCCCGGGGCCGCCAGGGGCTGCTCCCAGCAGGAGCCCAGTTGCTGCCAGTCACTCCCCATTATGATACAATTTGCCCCCAGCACTGTTCCCGTTGTTCCCAGTGCCATCCAGTGTTTTCCCAGTTCTCCCACTTGCCCCCAGAATAGTCCCAGTCACTCCCAGTAAGATCCCAGTATGAGTCCAGTATGATCCCAGTCTCTCCCAGCAGGGCCCCAGTCACTCACCCTTGTCCCCAGTTGCCCCCAGCGTGGTCCCAGTTGCCCCCAGCACATTCCCAGTGGCTCCATATGTGTCCCAGTCCTAGTGCAATGATGGGGAATACCAAATGCACTTGAGGCATCACGTACGGTTAACACCAAAGCTGTGGCTATGTTTGTGATGGGGTCATAGGTAAAGTTCACTAGGTTCCACCGGGATTGGAATTCCTTTTCAAAATCAGCGGCACTGTCCCAAACTATTTTCCGAATCTCAGTAGGAAAAGTGCCTTCTTCACCTTCTCTTATAATCGAGGCAGCAACCGACTGCATCCCTAATTGAGCCTGGATACAGCTGAGAGCTAAAGAAACGTTCTTTTGTGTGGCACCGAGTGCATCAATTACCAATTTGTGATCATTTACGCTTGCTTCCTCCCAACTTGGTAATATGTTTGATAGCAAGCGCTGATGTCTTCCCAAGGCCAATAAGGACGACTGCAGTGGTTGTTGGAATTTGGTCAAATCTAGTGGTGGCAGCCAATGTGTTCATTAATACTTCTGAATCAATGCTATTTAGAATTCCCAATCCAGTTCCCACAGCACCGGTTATGTCTCTTAGCATCCGTCTTTTAGAAGGGTTCTGCTGTCGCAACCAGGTCGTCCAACCCTGAAAAGAAGTTTTTTTTCCATCAGCAAAATCAGGGGTATTTAACCCCATCGTTTGGGAATTGGGGAGTGTTTGACACCCCAGGATCTGGGATTTGGAGGGTTTGATCCTAAAATTTGGGGTTCGGGGCTGGGGGGGTTGGGGGTAGGGCTTGACATCCCAGAGTTTGGGTTTGAGGGTGTTTGACCCCCCCAGTGTTTGAACCCCCAGGATTTGGGGTCGGGGGGAATTGACCCCAGGATCTGGGGTGTTTGACCCGCTGGGTTTGGGGTCGGGGTTGAGAGCAGAGCCATTTCCTGGAAACAGCGGCGGGACCGGGACTGGGAACAGGATCAGGATCGGGAATGGGAGTGGGATCGGGGTCGGGAATGAGATCGGGAACGGGAACAGAAATGGGAATGGGATTGGGATCGGGAACAGGATCAGGAACGGGATTGGGCTCGGGAAGGGGAGAGGCCCTGGCCCAATAAAGGACCCCTCCCCCAGGGAGCGACCCTGCCCCAATCCTGGGATGGAGCAATCCCCTCAATCCCAGACCCCTCCCCAATTCCCAAACCCTCCCCAATGCCAGCCCCTGACCCAGTCCCAGACCCCTCCCCAGTCGCTGAACGGACCCTCCCTCAATCCCAGCCCGCCCCGATCCGGATCGGAGCCATCCCCGGAGCCTCCCCCATTCCCGGACCGGACCCTTCAATCCCTTTTTGGGGCGGCTCCTGCCGCTTCCAGCCCATTTTTATGGCTCCGGGGACCCTCCCCACTTTGGGGGTGTTGGGGTGGCCCCAGGGCCGCCCCGAGGGCCGAGGGGGGATGGAAACCCCCAAAGCCGGGGGGCTCCTGGGGGTCCCCAGTTCCCCCCGTCCCCACCCCAAAACAGCTCCTGGCCAATCAGAGCGCGCGGCGCTGCTGACAACTCAGTTGCCGGGCCGGCGATTTTCAGGCAATCAGCGCCTGCGATAGCGCTGCTCATCGGTTGCCAGGCAGATCACAGCGCTTCTCAATGCGCTAGCCAATCAGAGACTGCGCGGGGCCATTTCTAGCCAATCAGAGCGCTTGTTCTCGATGACTCCTCAGTCGCCAGGCGGACCCGCAGCGCCCAGCGCTCCCCGGGAGCGGAATTTGGGGAGGGGGGAGGTGACCCTGGGGATGGGGATGGGGCGTGCGGGGGCAGCTGGGGCCGGACTGGTGGCACTGGTGGTGCTGAGAGCCCCCCCGGCCGCGGGGGTCGCGGTGAGAAGGGGTTGGGGGCCCCAAATTAAACCAAAGAGGGATCGGGACCCCCCCACGGAGCAGGAGGGGCCTGGAACCCCCAAAACCAAACACGGGGGAGGGGAGCTGGGATTGGGGGAACGATGGGGAAGGCGGGGGAAAGAGGGGGATGGGACACCCAAAAAGGATCAAGACAACTTGAGGTGGCCACCTTTATATGTGGATGGTAGCCAATGGTAGCCAATGCTTTTTCCCAGTCCATGGGATCCCAGTCTGTGCAATCCCAGTCCATGTGGTCCCAGTCCATAGAATCTCAACCCAGTTTATCCCAGTGTGTACCGTCCTGATCCCTATGGTCCCATTCCATATGGTCCCAGTCCATAGGATCTCAGTCCAGGTGATCTCAGCCCATGTTTGATCCCAGTCTGTGTGGTTCTGCACACACTGCCAGGGTCTGAAATTCCAGTCACCAGCCAGGAAAAAATGTTCCTGCCCTTGAATGTCCTTGCTGTCCTCTCAACGAGTTAGAATAAAACTAAAAATCAATAAATTTGAATTTAAATAAAATAGAATAAAAATGAAATTTAAAAATTTCAACTCTTACAACCCTCCTAGGGCTCCGCTGCCGGAATCAGCAGGATTGGTGTTGGCCTCTTCAGGGGAGTTAGAGTGGGACCCGACCAGAGCGGGGGCCCTTAAACCCCAAAAATCCACCCTGGGGGGCAAAACATCCCCTACAGCGGCTTGGAGTGAGTCCCCCAGAAAAATGTCACTTAAAGCTGTCATGATCACCCCTGAAAAGGGGCTTGTGGGGCTGTGGCCCCACAAACACCTGAAAATGGGGAGGAAAAAACACCCTTGGAGGGGTGAGGTCCCCCCAAACATCCCTAAAAAGAGAAAAACTCCTCTTCAGAGGGGCCTGAAGACCCTTCAGGGCACTCAAGGAGGGACAAGATCCCCTCCTCTGCTGGGGCCTCTCCGAGCCGGGAGCTCTCCCGTTGGCGGCTGCCCTCGGGGGAGCCCCGAACGACGGCGGCTCCTGGGCTGAGCCCCCCTCAGCCGGGGCTGTGGAGGGAACTGGGGGGGCTGGGACAAGGCCTGGGGGTCCTGGGGTGACCTGGGGGAGCCTCAGTGGGTCCCACCTCCCCCTGTGCCCCCTCTCCCACCCCCTTCCCAATATTGCCCCCAAACAAAAGCTTGTGGCTGTGCCCCCACCGACCTCCAGCCCTGGGAACCTGGAGCAAGCGGAAACCACAACTTTGCAAATGCTACCTGTGCCTGAAGCAAATGGAAAGAGAACTGGGCTGTGAAAAATAAAGCTTGTTTATTTTCAGAAAAACAGCAAAGAAAACACAGAACACATTTACATTGTAAGAATATTTGTAACAACAACTATCTATGGAACATATATACCTAAGAACATATCTAACAAAAGTCTATGAAACGTATTTACAGAAGACAAAAAGAAGCCCTAAAACCTATAGCCTAAAGACAACAACAAACTCTACAACGTATGTACAAAAGGGTGGCATCTCTGTCCGGGATCTCCATCGGTCCTTGAGGAAAAGCAAGAGGCACAGTCACTCCAGTCAGGCAGAGAGGGCTCTTCCATGTGCCCCCAGGCTGGCCCAGCAAGCGCAGCACAGGCTGGGGATGGCCACCAGAACCCAATGCACCGGGTCCCACATCCCTGAGCAGGGACCACCCAGCCCAGTCCCAGCCTGGCAGCAGGGGACCCGCTCTGCCTGTGGGGACCACATGCCTGTCCTGCTGCTGGTATTGGTCTTCATCCCAAGATCATGGCCTCTTCCTCATCTTTCTCATCAATGTCCATGTCCTCAAGGTACTCTTCCATTTCCACGTCCATCTCCTCTTCCACATCTACCTCCATCTCTTCTTCACCAGTCTCTTCTCCATCCACTTCCATCTCCTCCTCTGTATCCATCTCCATGTCCACCTCCATCTCTTCCTCTCCACTCTCTTCTCCATCCACTTCCATCTCCTCCTCTGTATCCATCTGCATGTCCACCTCCATCTCTTCCTCTCCACTCTCTTCTCCATCCACTTCCATCTCCTCCTCTGTATCAATCTCCATGTCCACCTCCATCGCATTGTCTCCACTCTCTTCTCCATCCACTTCCATCTCCTCCTCTCTATCAGCCTGCATGTCCACCTCCATCTCGTCCTCTCTCTCGGTGACAGCCTGCAGAGGTAGCAACACCTCAGAGTGGGGTCCCTGTCCCACCCCATCCCCACAGAACTCCAGCCCAGCCGGGCAGCTGGGGGGTGTCCACCTCCATGGAATGGCACTGTACCTTCCTCAGGACAAATGTGAGCATCCTGCAGGGACGGATGACAAAATCCAGGCAACAGAGAGCTCTCAGGACTGATGGGAGTATCAGGGCGCAGGTGACGAGAAGAGTGACAGGGAACATGGTGAAGGGTGAGCTGGCACGAGGGCTGGCACAGGGTGGGCTGACACAAGGGCCAGTGGTTGTGTTGTGCTCTTTGCTGGACGCTGGAAGTTCCTGCTGGAACATCACATCTGTGACATCACAGTGGATCTAAAGAGCATCTTGTTCCGAGCTGAGCAATCTTCCCCAGCCCATGCTGCTCACAGCCCTGTTGCCAAGGATGGGGCATCCACAGCCTGGGCCAGTGCCTCAGCAGCCTCCGTGTAAAAGAGCAGCTCCCTCAGATCCAACTTCAATCAGCCTCCTGCAGTTGAAAGCCATCCCCCCTTGTCCTGTTGCCACGGGCCCGGCTGAACACTGTCCCCGTCTTTCCTGTGGGACCCTTCCAGTCCTGCAGAGCTGCAGGGAGGCCTCCCCAGTGTCTCCTCTTTCCAGGCTGAGCATCCCCAGCCCCACTTGGAAAGCAGTCAGGTAGATCAGGGGGAGTCAAGGCTGAAGTCAAACAGCATCAGGAACTGAGAGGTGGAAGCTTTAGGCCCAGGTTTGCCTCTGTAATAACAGTGGAGGGGAAGATGGTGGGACACTGGCTCTGTTCTAACCGCTGATTATTTTCTTTTTTTTTTTTTTTTCCTTCTTTTCTGTCATGCTGATGCAGGTGTTGCTGTTTGCAAGGAAGCTTGGCACAATATCCATTGTCTTCTCCATTTGTGAAACACCGAGCAGAGTCTGGGCAGGCTGATGATGCAGAGCAAAACCTGCAAATACACCGGTGATCCTGAGCCTGGAGGGTGCAGCTAAACCCTGCCAAAAATAATTTCTGGAAAGTCAAGCCTGGTTTACATTTTCTTGAGT